>NW_003307584.1:988912-1022341 GCF_000143455.1 Volvox carteri f. nagariensis | reverse complement strand
ATAGGGGGTCGTGGAGGAGATTGCGTGTTTTTGGTACACAACAGTGTACTCAGTCCACTCGCGAGGGGCAGTGTAAAGATTCCGGGTATTGTTGCCTTGTACTTTCCATGGAGGATAGTCCAAAAAACGTATCGTCAGCTGTACTTGGATTTCCTGCATCAGCACAGCACCGCCTTCCACGTGTCGTTTGGCTTCTTCGTGGGAGCAAAGCCTGGGTACGTCAAACCTTTTAGGATAAGAGGAATTGTAATGCTGTTTCAGCTTCTGGACTTATGTTACATCCATGAAGCTAAAATGACTGATCGCAGGTAGTGTTTGTTTTCGTTTAGGGCTGGTCCCTTTTTATTACTCATCAAGTAATAGATTTTCAGGGTGTTGTGTGATTCATTACTTAGCTGTAAGGCACTGGGGGCCTCCGCCCCCTCCAGAACCCCCGATAAGTTGCAAGTCCCCTCACAAACTCAGAGCCACGCGCAGATTGGGCCTTCCGCTCGTATGGGTAGTTTTACAGGTATGGGGCCACGCACCCCCCAACCATGTAACACACACACACACGCGCGCGCGCGCGCAGATGGTGCGGTTCTCAGTGTCATTCATTCCTGCGGGAGATAGTGTGTGTGTCCAATTCCAGATGGGAATAATGGTCAGCCCCGGTGCACGGGCATGCAATGTTGTACTGCTCGTTGATACGCGGCGCATACCATGTGGGGCAGGACAGTGCTACTTATCCGTTTGCGTGTTGCTCCACGAGTTAGCATTCAGGTTCAAGCCTT
Organism: Volvox carteri f. nagariensis; assembly: GCF_000143455.1. Classification (NCBI taxonomy): domain Eukaryota; kingdom Viridiplantae; phylum Chlorophyta; class Chlorophyceae; order Chlamydomonadales; family Volvocaceae; genus Volvox; species Volvox carteri. The sequence goes on along the minus strand of NW_003307584.1, from coordinate 1,021,568 downwards.
TTGCCCTTTCCATTTTGTTGTGGCCTTGTGTGCTCCGCAGGTGCGGCATGTTTTGCAGGCGCTCTCTTGCACAGCAGATGCAACGGACCAGATAACATCTCCGTACAGATGCCGTCCAAATCTGTTGGCTTTGCTGTGCTACACAATACAATGTTCTTCCTTGCTTCGCTTTGAGTTGGGGTGCTGTGTCACCGCAGATGTACGGTGCTGGGTTTCTGTTCAGCATTTGCTAACAGCAGTAAGTTTTTTGATATACGGTTATATGGTGATGATCGTGAGCACGTCCCCCAAGACGTTTTGTGGGGGGTGTCATGGGTATAAGGAGCAGGTCGAACGTATAAGGAGCAGGTCGAACTCGCGCTCTGGCACGCGGCTGCACACGCACACGCACACGCACGTGCGAATACCGTTGGTCGGGTCACAGAGCGAAATTGCAGTGCCTTTGTAACAACAATATCTTGTTTCCATGCCGCGTTCAACAAAGTTCAGCTGCGGGCCTCGCAACTTCCCGCGGTCCGAACGCATTTCATAAAAAGACGTTGGCCGTTGCACCAAAATAATTTTAACATTACCCAGGATTATGTAGACCTCAAATCCAATGCAGTTTTGCTACATGCGGCATGCTCGGGTGCTTCATGTTTGACCACAGGCCGCGTCACAGAACTGCAAGAATACGGCCCGCCTGCAGGACCGAATGCACTGCAATATTATAGAATTATAAACCCTTCAAAATCATGCAAACAGATTTTCAAAATACTACTCCATCATGGAAATCGCCTCCTCCTAGTAATAGGCAAATAGGGCCGGTCATCCGTGAACAGCACCTCAACATCATAGGTCGATATCGTGTTATGAGGCATGTCCTGCTTATTGGGTTGTACTTCATAGCTGCGAAAGCCCCTGGTATTTATGGCATTGAAGGTCTTTGCTTCGCTGCCAGTGTGGATGGTGATCCATTGGATCACCGCTCTCAGCTACTCCTTCCAAGGACTTGTTTGCTCTGCCTGCTTGTTGTTAATTCTCGGGCTTCGGGCTTTGTATGAATGAGCCTATTGTTATGCGCACATGTTAACATCTTTTGGCTCAATATCATACGTAGACATCGTTTCACGAGGCATGTCCTGCTTATTGGGTTGTGCTTCATAGCTGTGAAAGCCCCTGGTATTTATGGCATGGAAGATCTCTGGCGCGCTGCAAGTGTGGATGGTGGTCCATTGGATCACCTCTCTCAACGTGCATTTTATCTTCGACCGCCCCACAGTCGCATCTGCAGATGCTTGAATCAAGGTGTTTAGACGCAGTATCCCTCCTTAAACTCTTCGTATGGCACGATACTGCAGAAATGGCCAGGATGCGCAGCTTCGTCAGCCTGCTTTTTATGTTTCAAGTTTTACTTCGTTTGATCATATACCCGCTGTAAAATTGCATTGGTTTTTTTTACGCACTTGCATTGCCATCGCCTCGCGCCTGTATGGCACTGTGTGTTTCCGTGTCACGGCACCCTTCTATTAGGATTGGGCCCCCCAGCCAAAATTAAGGTTTTACCGAATCAGTCACACGATAACAGCTCCACGATAAGGATTACGACACGACCAAGAGGATTAGGATTGGGACCCCAGCCTCAGAGTTAGGATTGCGGTCCGGCCCCGGGATTAGGATTGGGACCCCCCCCCAGGATTGGGATTGGGACCCGGCCACAGGATTAAGATTAGAACCCCGACCCTAGGATATGGATTAGACCACCACTCTGGATTAGGGAATAGAAGTGGTCCACCCCTGTTGAGATTAGAGGATTGCTGACCGGTACCCACCCCCTGGATTAGAGGATTAGGACCACTTTGCACCCCTCTGGCTATGCTAGGACAAACTTTCGAGACGACCAGAGCAGCATGAAGTGGTGTCAAGCCGATGTCCCCAAGCAACTGCTTTGCGTCCATGTCACTAGATTGGCGCAATAGGTTGACAAGGTGGTCCATATGGCACCTTTCCTTGGAATTTCAGCCAAAGGGCACTATATCCATATACGTCTATTAGAATGTGTACGTTTTGCGTTATGTGAACAGCTCCACGGACTAGTGGGTAGGTTCATAATTTGCCTAACACTGCTTTGCTGAGCAGGGCGTGGTATGGTCGTGGTGGTGGCGGTGATGGTGATGGCACACCTTAATCACACTCATGCCCAATCCCTGAGATATCGCCATCGTCAGAAAAGGTGCCGAAATGGCCTGACAGAGGGGGCCGAACCATAGGGGCCATGCTGGTTGATTAGCAATAATCGCGTCAAAAAAACAAAACGCAAGAGAAAGCTCTTCTACTTCTACTGTTCGCCTGCTGTATTCCCGCTTCTCCTAGGTCATCATACGCTCGCGCACACAGCCTCCCCTCACAGGGACTACCATATGGTTATCATGCATCATCCCACACGAACCCCCCCACCTGCACGTCTCATCCATTCATCACTACATCACCACTCCCGCTAGTTAAGCCGCTCTATTAAACCTCAAAGCTGCGCATGGTCATGACCAAGTAAATGTGTTGTGTATTTGCAGCAATAAACACGCGACAGGGTTGTAGATAATACATGTGAAGATGTACATATTCCACTTGTGCATACATACCTAATTCCGGGTTCGGAGTTCAAATCCGCCTGCCGATCCCTCGGTGTATGAGGGGTGTTGAAGTGGGAGGTGGACCCCCATCTCGTGGTCGGTGTAGGACGTGATTATAGAAATTTACGAGCTGACCAGGAACTAAGTTGTGGCGCCGTTGATCCGCTAGAGTTGGTTGGATGCTGGTGGTGAGTTGCTGAACCCAACGAATACATTCTGAAACCGGATGGGGTGAATGGATTAGGGTGCCCCTCTCGCAGGGGTGAGCAGGGAATTGCCTTGGGATTTAAGGGGCCGCTGGTGAAGCTGTACCACCCTGTAACAATATACATACATGGTGCCAACATGTATGGATACGCACTCATATGAATGTAACAATTCCTGCAGTGATGTAAGAGTGTCACAGCCATATTGCTTTCGACACCAGCTGATGCCATCATAACATCCTGCACAATTACAACCAGCAGTGCGTTATATCACGGCTTCAGAAAAATACCGATCGGTGGATGCAGATGCCGTGATATGCTGTAGTAGCTGCCGTACACAGTACGGCACACATAACGTCTACAAATGCGCGCTAAGCGCGATCGCCAACAGCTCGAGAGGCCTTTTCAGCGGGGCCGGCTACTGCATATCCCCTCCGGGATACTACACAGTGCCTGTATCACATGTACGTCTGTATGGATATCTGATGGTATTCTCTTGTGCATCTCCTGATATGGCTACTGTCGGCCAACCCGTGCTTACATGCACTGTTATACTAGCCTAGCAGTGTAACACAGCAAAGGCGCAACCCGGGATGCTCAGATTGGCTTTTTGCGTCGTTACAAGCAGACATGTGCTACCTGACTGACTTCCAATCAAGCAAAAGACAAGTGTAGCAGCCCGCACTTTGGCCACTAGCTGTCGAATCATACGACTGTAGCATCGACAAAACACGTGCGTACGGCAGACATCATCTCGAACACCTTACTGTCCTTAAACGATATTAGAATGCCTATGCCATATGCTCATGGAGGATGTTTATTCTTGTGTCTGAAGTAGCTGGCCGTTGAAAAGGCCTCTCGAGATGTTGGTGGGCGCGCTTAGCGCATACTTGTAGACGTTATGTGTGCCGTACTGTGTACGGCAGCTACTGCGGTATCCCAGCAAGGGTGCAGCAAGTGCTAAATGCTGCTCGAAACAGACTTGCCATTGCGTGGTGTGTTAGCTGGGTAAGCCTGGGCAGGCTGGGCAGCAGACCACACTAACCCCTCCGTCAAGCCTGCTGCTGGATTTCTGACCAGCTGCTGTACCCATCCGGGTACCTTGCCTGAGACAGCCCTGCAGAACATATTGCATACATGTGCTGCTTGTGTCTTCATCGCCCAGCTGCTAAAGTACATGCACGACAAGTCTTCCCATGTTCATCACGCCCGCCTCCTCGATCCTCATGTTCGACACTGCCTTCCTCGATGCGGACTGCATATGCAGTTGGCACACACGAATGCTGATGGTGGTGAGGCCTTTTCCATCGTAGGCAAAATGTAAGCAGGCTATGCAGGCAAAATCCATGAGCCCGCCATTAAGGTCTGTCCATTGCATGTCCACATCATCACTGTTAATCATCACCCACTGGCATGCCGGCTGCAGCAGTGGCCTGTCTAGCATGCGCATCTGAACAGCCAAGGGCACTGTAGCAGCTGGCCCCGCTGAAAAGGCCTCCCAAGATCGTTAAGCGTGTATCTGAAGATGATATGTCTACCATACTATGTATCAGCTATCACATTCCTTTCCCTTTGGAGGGATCCGTCTCGGGCCCTTACGGCCACATATACCACCAGCCTGTGCCTACCTTCACCTACCCTCGGGCAGTGGGATGTTCAAGTCCACGTCACGTCATGTGCAGGGTTCGACACTGACCTTCCTGAAACTTGCGGGCTCCCCCGTACCTCCCAAATTTTCCTTACGGAGGGGCCCCCGTACCAGGCTCCTGTACCGGCCGAAAACCTTACGGGGGCCCCCGTAACCCCCGCAAAACCTATACGGGGGCACTGTCCTTGGCTGAAACGCTGTGGAAAGTGACGCTTTGAATTTTTTGCCCTGTAAATCGTTATTTTCGTTATTTTCTCGTGAACCATTACACTCGGGGACACGGCACACTCAGTGAAAGCCAAGCGCCTTGGCCGCCGCGGTCACCTCCTGACGACTCCTTGTCTGCCATCGCTGGATGTTACAAACCAGAAGTTATAAAAGTATTATGAAAAGTGTAGTTAAATATTGCAATATGAATTATGTCTGCCAAGTGTGTGGCCTTATCCTTTATATGGTCAAAGGGTACTACAACCTTGCACGGCAGTCGGCAATCGGTCCGCCCTCTCCCCTACGGGGGACTTTACGGGCCCCGTACGGCCTCTTATAAATCCTTAAAATCCTTACGGGAGCCACCGCAAAGTCCTACGGGCCCTTACGGTGATACCGAAAAAAGGCCAAAAACTTACGGGCCCCGTACGGGGTGTCGAACCCTGGTCATGTGCCTAGACTCACATGCGCCTGACCATCTTCAGATTTTCCAGGCACAGAGTCTTTCTAGATAATCACAGCAACAGTTTGTCAAAAGTTGCAAATAACCATTGTTGTCTTCTGGCATGATATGTACTTTGTGGTTCGTCTGGGCCGAACTGCAGCTCCAGAATCGTTAACATGTACACAGTCTCGACAGCATTTGTAACAGCTGGCCACCGAAAAGGCTCTCGAGATGCTGGTGTGTGCGCTTAGCGCGTATTTGAAGACAATATGTGTGCCGTACTACTAGTACGTACCAGCTACCGATGTTTGTACTGAGATCCTGTTAGGGCTCACCCATCCGCGCCCGCGGATCTTCCCACTCATGTCTGAAAATGCGTGCAGCCACCGCGATGAGCCTGTGTCCCTGAAATGTAAGAACGCCATCTCCTGCTTCAGATAAACTTTGCACTCCTCCCATGTTTTTTTGGTGCTCCCCAATTGAGCTCCGAGCTTCTCTTCCAGTTTTTCTTCCAGTACAGCGGGCTCATATCAGAGCATGTGTGTACAGCATTGGAAACCCAAAATACAAATTGTGCGTGATTCTCAGAACCCCCGCAGGGCCAGCTTACTTGCATACTTGCACAGATATCAACTACCAACGTGGCTATGTAAACTGCACTTGGACTTAATAAGTACAAGTAGCTCTGAACATGCCGCCATTTGGTATTGGAGCAATAAAGCCTGCTTTTTTCCTTTGGTGGGCAACCCCTCAAGCTGACCTGAACCCTAAGCAATCAAGTCTGACATAGCTGAAGCTTGCCATCACGGACGCCAGCCAGCTCACTCGTTTTCGCTTTTGGCTCTCGTCTGTGCATCCAGCTTTACCAACTGCATGGAATCGATTTATGATTCCAACCCAACTACCCTTTGCCGTTCATTCCTGGAGTAATAAGCTCCGCCACAGCCCCTGTGCTTAGGCGAAGCTTTGTACATGACATATAACGTCGCATAAATTATTTTATCATTCCATACCCTCGATAACGATGCCTTCTAATCCGCTGCGCTGACTGCTTGTGGCGGGCACACTTCTTGACTCAGCGGCAAGCGCGATAACCCATCAGATAGGATATATTCACGCGCTAGTGTATACGTTAGTTCGTCAGGTTTGCACTGGTGCTGTGGCATCAAGGACTTCAACAATTGCGAAACGATTAAGCTGCAGACGGGGCTGCTTTCCGCTGACGCATAGAGACTTTCAATTTAAGTGAGGGCTTGGTATTTTACCAGATTAGGTAAAATATGTAAACTTGCTGGCATTGGACTTCGAGTGCATTATGAGTTGTGGAGAAGTCGCAATGTCAGTTAAGTCCAGGGAACCTTAACTGTTAAAGCTTAGCCAACATTACGGCAACAAGTGTGAGTAAGTAAAGCTTACTCTCCTATGACGCACGCGGCATGGTGAGCACCCAGTAGCGCGTTCCTGGCCTCACGACTTTTGTGCCTAGGCGCGATGGGGCGCATTCTCCAAGCGTTGGTTAGACAGGGCGTGCGGAGGGACGTTTTCATTGTCATTGCACTATTAGCTTTGTGGAGCACCACGGCTGCTGAAGCTCAAGACGATAACTCCATCGTCGAGCTGCGGAACGGGTTTGTACCTTTGAGGTGAGTCCACCAGTTATAATGATCTGTTTAGCTGTGTTGTCTATGCCGTGTAATCGTACTGAGTTGCGCCAAGTTCTTGCCGTTAAGTACGTTAACGTTGGCTGCGCATCCTTTAGTTATCGTGCTTAAGCTTCCGTTATGCCCGGCGAAGCATAACCTTATGATCGCAAATGAACGTCTAAATTAATAGATGTAACGATGAAAATTGCATTTGCACTCGGAGAACCTCGGGCTAACTTCTGTGCATCATCGCCGAGGCTCCACAACGCAGACTTGCAGACCCACTTCCTAACGCTTCAGACTCCAGAGCACATCACAAAGACCAGTGGAATCTTTCCAGCCCTCTTGTTTGTACGGCGTTTCAATAGTAAGCTGCAGCATGTGACATAAACTTTCCTTCTATCGGAGGCACGCCCGGCCAACTGCCTTCCCTCATCTTTAACAGCACGCACAAAAGCCCGAATTGATTTTGTCACTGCATCTGGCTTTGCGGTGTGCCGCCTAGTGGTCGTAGCTAGCAAGAGGCGCGCGAGGGCGCAACTAAAGGGTAGCGAGGGTACCTACTATGTCTACCAGGATCAGCTTACACATGCCACAGAGACGTCCTAGCCACATGTATGCGGTTCGACAGTTAAAACGACGGCAGCTGAAACGTCTGTTCCTGGAAAACGGATTTATATCCCTGTGACAGAACAACCCCCGCTCAGCGAGCAGTGTTGCCGAGCAGTGTTGCCTCTAAGAGGCTGTTGCTATATGAAAACCTGACGCAATTTAACACCTGATAAAGATACCGGGCCGCTACGAACAGTGGGCGGCTGAAAGAGTTTTTGTTTCTTCACATCCCAGGGTGCTCGTGTACCTCTCGTACATGCACGGCATGTTCGTACGCACTAGCAAACAGTGTACAACGGGAAAGAAGGCCTGAAGCGCGCCGTGTAGTGGCGAGGCGTCCTAAACGACGCGCCGTAAGTAGGTCTCCGACCAGCGCACACCACCTACCTGCGGCTGCCGTTGACGTTTTGGCCGCCGCCGCCGCGTCTATTACCTTGAGACACTCGCCTGGCCGTCATTTCACCGCTCCCGTTCTTGCCTTTCCCACCGTCCGCCCTTTTGTTCATTGCGCCCTTCATCCCCTTCCCTTCTCGCGCCGTCCCTTTGGCGCGGCACTGGCCTGGCACACACGCGTACAGGAAGGCATCCGAGGTGTCCAGTGCGGTTGCTGCCGCCGTCGCCGCCGAAGCAGCTGGCGGCAATTCCAATGGCGGGGGCGGGGCCGGGGGCCCACCAGCTAATGTACCACACGGCAGGGATAAGGACGGCCGCAAGCTCATATTGCTTCGCTATTCTGAGGGTACGTAGATGCCTACGCCAAAACGTTTGGGCTCCTAGCCATAACCTGACATAGGAGCTGTGAAATTCTGTGGAATTCTGCTCTGGCCTTATTGTACTCTGCTCTGAACGTGCTAAACCTTGCTGTAGACCTGCCTAAAACTGTTCAGATCTACTTAGGCCATTTTAGACCTGCTTAGATATTTTTTACGCAAACGTTTATCTTTGCCTACCTGTTTTAATGCGTACATGTAGATACTGTACGGGACATGCGTGCCAACATTTTAAGAGCTGGTGCCAGCATCCTTGAGTATGTGGCGTACAACACGCTGCTCGTACTAGCCAAGTCCGATGCTATAAGCGTAGCAGCTCGCTACAATGCACTGGCAGTAAGTGGATGCGGCTTTACGGGGCGGCTGAGACATAGTGCGTAGAGAGCATGCAGGGGTTGGATTTACTCACGTAACTATGGCCTGCCTGCCTGCCTGCCTACCCGTCTGCCTGCCTACCCGCCTGCCTGCCTACCCGCCTGCCTGCCTGCCTGCCTGCCTGCCTGCCTGCCTGCCTGCCTACCCGCCTGCCTGCCTGCCTGCCTGCCTGCCTGCCTACCCGCCTGCCCGCCTGCCTACCCGCCTGCCTGCCTGCCTGCCTGCCTGCCTGCCTGCCTGCCTGCCTGCCTACCCGCCTGCCTGCCTGCCTACTCGCCTGCCTGCCTGCCTCCCTCCCTCCCTCCCTCCCTCCCTCCCTCCGGTGATCGTCCTGTACCTGCTGTATGTTCCGCACCCATATTTGTGCTTTTACCGTTTCTCACTTCAGGTCATTGAAGAAGACCATTACCTGCGGTTCTTACTTCCCACATCACCCCACCCCATCCCACAATCTACGCCAACTCACCACTTCGTTTTTGTGCGTGTGTACGTGTGTATGTATGTATGTGTGCCCTTATGGAATGTCGGTTGACGAATACTGAAGGCCGAGTACACGCCAGCATTTAAGGTGGCCCCGGAGGCCTCAGCGGTCTTCACAGCAGCAGCAGCCAAAGCGGCGGAGATGCAGATGAAAAACCGCCGCCGAGGCCTTGCTGCATCCAACAGCAGAAGCAATAGCAGTAGCAGTGGCGGCGGTGGCAACGGCGGCGGCGGCAGCAGCGCCGGCGGCGGCAGTAAGGCCGGCGGTGGCAGTAGCGCCGACGCTAACACTATCGCAAGCGACAGTAGCGGCAACGACAGTGGCAACGGCGGTGGTAATGGCAACAACGTAGCAGGGCCAGCGGCGTCCAATAACGCGGGGAAAGGCATTCGCGGATCCGCAGGCGGTTCCAGCAGCCCAACAGATGACGACGCAGCCGACGAAGTAAATTCCCAATCCTCTTTTTCCGTTCTTAGAGGCCTCAACACTTGGCGGTTGTACAACAAGTTATTCCAGCCTACAGATAACAACACCACTCAGCCACTACCGCCACCGCCGGGCGCGGACGGCAACGGCTCTGCGATCGTGGTTCCGGAGCTATATGCCGTGACGGTCCGATTGACTCCTACTCTGTCCGATAAGGCCCGCAGGACGATTGCACAGGCGTGGCCGGCAGCGCTGGCAGATGCTTTAGGGAGGGCAGGGGCTGGCGACAAATGTCGGCCCCAGGCCGCATCCGATGGGCTGTACAGCCAGGCATCGCCCATCCTCTTGGTATACTTCTGCTTGCAGGTACGTTGTCGTGCATTTGTGTGAGACGTACTCACGTCCATGTAGGGATGCCTGCGTGTGCGGTAAAGTACGGAAATTCGTGTGCATGTTGCCTTACCAGGTTTCCAGGTTCAGCATGGGATGGGCGTTAGCATATACACACATGTGGGCACATGCATGCACATGTGATAGAGAAAAGTCCCAGTACGTCTCCAGTACGTGCATGCGCGGTATCTATGGTAGATTATTAAAAAGCTGGGGTGAACGCTGGTTAGTGCAACTGATTGTTGAATGCCGTCTGCTGCTGTTGCTGTGTGTGTATGTGTGTGTATGTGTGTATGTGTGTATGTGTATGTGTATGTATGTGTATGTGTGTATATGTGTGTGTATGTGTGTATGTGTGTGTATGTGTGTGTTACACCTCGGTTGCGTTACGCTTGCGTGTCGTGCTTGCGCGTCCCTGTGAAGGCGGCTGGCTAGCCAGGTTCCCCTAAAGGGCAATCGTACATCATAAGACAGTACCAACGGCTGAAAAGTAGGGCATGTGACACGGAGTGGAGTGAAGTAACCGAATGACGCGGGGCAAAAAGAATTAAGGGATGAAAAATCCCTTTCTGAATCTTCACCGACATCGTATGCGTTTTGTTGCGGAGCCTGAGCTGGGCAGTATGTCTGTATGTCTGCATGCTGGGCGTCGTTAAGTCGTCTGTATGTCTGTATGCTGCCTGTTCAGGACTACGAGCAAGGGGTAACTTGGTTGACTAGACTAGACACCGTTGTCTGGGTGGAGCCTTCACTCAAGCCGGCAGCGCGCAACGCCGCGGCGGGTTGGATCATGCAAACAGGTTCGTTATTCCCTTGCGCGAGTAGCAATTATTAGTATTACATGCAATAGACAGGCTAGCCTGTAATGATAATATGCACGCATCTGCTCTGTGAGCCATCCGACCGCATGGTGGATTCGTCCCACCTTGAGAGAGCATGCTACAGCAGAATGCGATGGTGTGGATGTTTACGTGGTAACCTCCGATGCGCGCGTATTCCGTTACATGGCAAATCTCTTTATTTGTCCTGTTTTTTTGCTGCTTGTGCGCGCGCGCACGCGCTTTTTCACTGCGGCTGGCGTGTGTTCGTAACTTACATATTCACCAGCTTTTACGATGCGCAGGAAGCCTTTCGATGGACACTTATATCAGTCCTACTTCCGGTTTGCGTCCTTACTGGGCAGCCAACCTCCAGGGCCAGGGAGTCATCGTTGGGGTAAGTTACTTTATGTCTTTTGTCAGGGGCCCCCTAATAAAAAAAACTAATAGGGGGGCGAGCGACTGACCTATCATTACCTATCATTACCTACATATCGATCTATATCGTTTACATCATCGTTTGCTCGCGCAATCGTTTTTGCTCATGTTTGTCTGTTTCAAACGTCCAGATTTGTCTCGCTCTCTTTCCGTGCAGCTGGAAGATTCCGGCCTCGACATGAGCCACTGCAACTTCATAGACGACCGATGGCGAACCGGAAGCCTACGGACGCTATTCGTCGGGTCGCCGCCTCGTCTGTACCTGCCATATCATCGCAAAGTCGTGCAATATATGCTTCCAATTAACTCTGGTAGGAGAACAAGTTCGGTTTGGTCTACTGAGTGATTTGAGATGAATCCCGTTACAGCGGAATCGTGTCGCATCATACGACTGTAGCGTCGACAAAACACGTGCACACGGCAGACTGACAGACGCTAAAATGTCGTGACAATCGAAAAAATCGTCGTAAAGGAGGAAAGATAAGGGGGAAAATATTGCGAAGGAGGAAAGTTAATAGGAAGGAAGGAGAATCGTTTTGAAGGAGAAATAACAAGGGAATGCAGGCGGCCGCAGCCTAGCCAGTGGGTGTGGGGAACTGAGGGGCGTTTCGGCCCGTGTACGCTCCTCGACACCATCGCAGTTGCAAAGCATTTGAGGGCCGCAAGCAGAACCAAAGAACTTTAGAACACGATCAGAGCTCCAGCAGGAGCCGTGTACACCGTATGAATGTGGGTCGAAGCCTGACCATCCGTTGCATTTGGACACTGTACAGGCGCTCCAACCAGGCAGGGTTTGTGAGCCCGAAAGGGGTCTTTCAACGGGTTATAATTTCAGGCGCCCGTCTTGCTTGCCTCGTTGCTTGCATGCCTACACCTGCCCACCCCTGCACTCAATCGGTTGTCGTCACTTCGCTTAATTCCACGCCCTCTCCACCCGCCCGAAGGCATTAACCGCTGGTTCGGGGATGAGCCCTACGGTCATGGAACGCATGCAGCTGGCAGCATTGCAGGCGCCGCCTTTGCCAGCAAGAACGGCTCATTGATAAACCATCGTGGGACTGGCAGCGCACCGCAGGCGCGTCTTAGTTTCTTTGACATTTCGCCCAGCAATGGTATATTCGTGCCCATGCCCCTGGACGACAAAGTACTGCCGGTAGGTCCGAATTGAACACGTGTGTACACGCATGCGTATGCGTATGCATACGGACAACTCATGCATGATATCATCTATACGGAGAGGGGCTGATATGTATGAATGATTCGTAAATCCACTGTAAATCCCCTGATTCGTAAATCCTGATAGATGCTACAGCCGGTGGGTACACCCACGCAACTGAGCGCGGTGATATAAGCTTATTGATTGCTACCGGTCATAAATACCTCACCTCTTAAGAGTGCGTGCACGTGCGAAGGGCTGTGGCGCTGGGGGTCGGCACGCTTGCTGCCTTAAACGTTTGGGTTGGGGAGACTTGGTGTTTGCTACAGTAGGGCCGTGGATGCCCCGAGTCACATTTTTTACAAACTGGTATAGCCCTAAAACCTTAACACCATCAGTATATATATATACTCAGCTGCGACCTGCCTTTGCCTGACAGAAATGCATCGCCGACAGGTAGGTGAACCGGATTATGGCATGTGTATGTTAGATATCACCTGGAGTTGCGTTACTCTCCAAAGATGTAAAAGGTGTAACAGGTGCACGAGACCGAGGGCAGGGGGCCCAAGAGCCGGACGAAGGCTAGGGTCGGAAGTAGATAGGTATTCTCTGTGTGTGTATGTGTGTGCTTTTACAGAAGCTGGCAAAAGGAACTCGTTGGCAAACCTGTCGTTTGGTACACCGATGCACGTCTGTCGTACCACTGCAGCACCGCCGTACACCCGTACTTGACGTCCTGTTACTATATATAATAATACAACGCACAAGTGTCGATACAGCATCGACGTACACGTACCCCTGCCATCGACGCCTTCCTGTCCGCTCTCTCCCCTCTCCTCTCATAGTATCATTACGGAGCGGGTGCGAGGATTAGCTCGTCCAGTTGGGGATACTCGGGAGCTCTGGCGGTGTCGTACAATGAAGCCTGCAGGCAATTCGACGCGTTTGCTTGGCGGAACCCGGACTTCTTAACCGTCATCGCTGCTGGAAATGATGGTATGTCGGTATGTCGGTATGTGTGTACTAACCTTCGGAGCTGCGCACGCACGCATGCAATGCATGTCCGCAGTTTTTAAATTCCCTAAGAGAGGGGCGATTGTTGACTTGACGTCTGTCCTTAGCGGCAGACGCCCACTCGGGCGCCTTCGGCATGTGTATCCTTGGAGGGAGGCGCCTCCGCCTGTGCACCGACGCATGATGCATGTATGTATGTATGTGTATGTAAGCACGCAAGGACACCACTGCAATTAGGCGCCACACTGTTGATGGCTCTTTGGTGGTTGTATGAATGAAAGCGGACGAGCGGACCTATGGGTGCATGGCGCGGCAAAGTAGTAGAGCGCACATTGTCTCCAAGGACAACGAATTGCACATGCTTGTGTGTAGATATAAAAGCAGGAAAGGCGAGTCGTCAGATAGCGCCATAGAACAACATGGTTCGACGAGTACGTGTACCCCTTTTTGACCTTGCTGCGGCGCTGCTACATTCATCAGCTACATTAACACACACACATACATACACACATACACACACATATGTGACTTGGTTGGTGGTGTTTGCGCAGGCGACAATGGGTTTATGGCCACGGTCACGGCACCCGGGACAGCCAAGGTGCGTCCAGCACGGATGACTCCTCCAAATTCCGGGTATCGGCTCCATCATCATTCGTCCACATCATTATTCCTGCTTGCAGAACGTTCTCTCGGTCGGCGCAACGATTAACCACCCGGCTGGCTTCAGCGCTTCGCCGTACAACATGGCAATTCTGTTCCGCTACAGGGATGCGAACAACACCCTGAAATCGTATTCGGTGCGTTTTCGTGGGGGAATTCGGATGTAATTGGAAAGCATCGGGAAATGGAGATCCAGGAGATGGATGGATGGATGGATCTCCGCTTATGTGTACATGGGGGAGGGGGAACCGACTTGCCAGGGTACCGACTAGACTAGCCAGAAATTTCCTTGCTCGTCGATGGCTCATCAGCAGTATATAGCTCAAGGGAAACATATATCCAGTAATTTTGTATTACGCGGGCGTAATGTTCGGTTACTTGATTTACCTGGCGGCTCCACGAAACGGAGGGGAGTGCTTGGAGCTCGCGATAGGTCGATCTGCACTGCAAGCGGTGCTATTATTATTATTACTACTACTACGTGCCGCGGCACCGTATTTTCGTACAACGCGAACGTTTGCTGTTTACTCACACAATTTACGTCATCACGTGCTATTTTGCAGATGTGGCCGTACCTAGGGAAAAGCGACTACTATTGGAGAATGCTCCTCGATAATCAGGTGACGGCGTGTTTTTCACCGAAATGGGCAATGACCAAGCTGGGTTTCGTCTCCACTACACGGCCGCGTTCATAACGCCCTGCTCATCGCCTCATTTCTAGGACAGTTTGTGCCAGGATTAGCGCTAGCGCTAACAGGCACGTTTATTGTCTGGGCATATTTTCGTTGATTAATAGCAACTTTGTTTCTAGTAGGTTTAAAACTTAACATGTTTTATCCACTTATGTGGAACAAACAGTATAGCGGGCCAAACGACGCGTATGGGTAGAGGATGTTGGGAACAGCTTGACTTGGTCAGGACCTTGCCAGCAGCGGTTCATTTACCAATTGGTAAATGATTGCAATCACCTGCTCGCGTCTAAAGTTGCCTTAACCGGCCATCATCATCAGTCGTCATGCAAATATGGACATGGACATTCATACATATGTACAGGTCTTACGGACACACTCAGCAGCGGTTCACAACAGCGCTCCGTCCCGTCCCGGATGCATCCATGCCTAACCGATCTAGAGATATCGCTGCAACTGCTGCTGCTGCTTGCTGCTACTGCTGCTGCTGCTTGTTGCTGCTGCTGATGATGATATTGCAGGAAGTGCCGTTTCGGGTTGCGTCTCCCTTAAATGCCTGCACCAACCTCACTGGAAATTACACTGGCGCGGTTGTGCTGGTGGATCTCACCGGTACCAGCTGCACAGCGGACCAGAGAGCGATCAATGCGCGCAGAGCTGGCGCTGCAGCCGTCATGTTTATTGCCGCAGGAACCGGCTTTCTGGACTATTCCCAGGAAGTCATTCCCAGGATTTCTGACTTCAACACCATCTACGGGCTAATAAGCAGGGTAGGTTATCTGTTCATCATTCGCCCCTCTCGAGAACCTCCCCCGGAGTAATGGCGAAAGGAGGCTAACGCAAACGTCTTCTATCACATGGCCGTCGAACTATGTCGAAAAGGCAGGGCTGGAAAACGTGGTAGCAACCTCCCGAGTTGGGGAGCAGTAGGTGGCAGACTCTGCCAGTCCTAGTTAAAATCTTGTCGAGGACGGCCTCACCTGGGGGAAGGGGAGAAACGTGCGTGTATCCTGGTAGTATCCTGGTTACATCGATACTCTGGAGGAGGATGCCATCAGCAGCTTGTTTGGGAATCTTTACATGGTACGGCTGGATACGACAGTCGTACGTGTATCCAACGTTGTATACGTATACAACGTGATTGTTTATTTGGTTGCTTCTGGCCCCGTGTTCATTATTTTGAAAATTTACATATATACATACATACATTCATACAATAACCCGCCTGGTACGGCCCTTTATGCGGCTCTTTCCGTTCCATGAATCGCAGGCGGAAGGCCTGAACACTGTGGCTTTGCTGAGCAACAGCAGCTTGGTGATCACTAACCCGCACATGACGTTCTTATATTATGTAAGTACTGTGCGTGTGCAAATGCTATATATGGCTGCTGCTGTTGCTAGCTGCTGCTGCTTCTGGTGCCATTTCTGTATGCAACGAGCGAGCGTACACACCTACCCTGTGTTGGCAATCGCTTCACTAGCTACTAGCCAGACTGAGAATAACGTGCATGTGTGTCTGTGTGTGTGTCTGTGTTACATTGGCAATGCACATTTGTCAGATGTCTGTTGGTAGGTTCCTAAATCCGTGCTGGTCCATGGTGATATCGCAATAGTAATAGTACACTGCCAATGATCTGCACGCCATCCGGTCCGTTCGTATCTTACAGCTGCACCACGGTCGATCGGCCTTGGCATCCGCTCCATGTTTGTATCGGTGCTGCCAGAGATCGGAAATAAATAGCACCAGATATGTCGGATAGGAAGGATTTGAAAAAAATGGCGACAATCTACTTGTTACACCATCACGACTACAACTGCTACAGAAGAGTACCGATTGGCGGATACAGATCCCGTGATATGCCTTACAGAATACAACATTACTTTTTTCTCATTGTTCCGCAGCGGCATTACATATGTGTTGTACAGAAGTAACTAATAATATAGCTGTACAACTATAGCCGTCCAAATTAAAATGCAAATCCAAAAAACCGTTTTTCGCCTATTAACTTGTTACTCGTCCACGCCTTTTCCCTCCCATCTCCTGCGCTTGTTTATGTGCACGCACGTGTCACGACCCTGCCTGCGTTTCGCACATATATACATACATACATACATGCACTCACCTGGACAGCCGAACGTCGACATGGGCATCAACAGCCTACCCTACTTCTCCAGTTACGGCCCGTTCACCGACGGCCGAATCAAGCCGGACATCGTTGCCCCTGGCGCCGCTGTCGAGTCGGCCGCATCCGGACCGGGTATTAGACCGGACGCTAACTGTAAGCACTTGAAAGAAATTGCGTTATTAACAAGGGTGTGAGGGCATAAGCGAGCACGGAAGTTACGGTCGCTAGCTAAGCTAGTAAGGCTTGGCTAGGCTAGGCTTAATCCTAGGTGCATTAAAAATAGTCAGGAAAGTATCCATAAATATAAATGTAGATCCTTTGTTCAGAGGAGGTATATAGCTAGGACAGCGACGCACTAGTAATACGCTAGCAGCCGGATTCAGGCTAAATCCTTTAATGAGCTTGTTAAAATTTTCTACGACTGCGTCGCGCATGCATAGATGACTTAAGTAGTGAATGATTCACAATAACGTTTGCACAATTTTATACGTTATTAGTTTGCTCTTAAGTACGGCGGCGTAGATGGAGGTAGGTAGGTGCCAAGCCAGAGGTAAAGCCGACGAGGTAAACCCGTAACAACCTCTCCACTCCCGTCCCCGCAATACAAACGCCCTAGCTTAGGCTGAGGAGTATTAATATTTTTATTATTATATTATTTAGCATGCTCTTGCGTGCTGCATCATCTCTTGATCCCTGCTTTGTGTGTGTACATGCAGCCAGCACTTGTTCGAGCTCCACCATCCAACTACAGGTGTGTGTGCATTACCAACCGTGTGTACAACTAAATCTGCACGAGTCTAACAGACTCGTTCTCCGATTTCATCTCGGTTACCTTTCCTTGTCAACAGCTCGTCCACTTGTACGAACGGGTACTCGAGAGCTGTTAGCTGGCACCGTCTTGCAAGCTTCTGCAGACCGTCTTTTGTAGCGACTGCGTCCATTTGGAGAGAGAATGTAATAATATTAATATCCCCCACAACACATGACTAGCTGCACACACAACACACCAACACAAACACCTCCTAACGTGATGCGACTCGAGTTGGCTGCTCGCCTACATAACATGCGTAAAAGCAAATCACGAGTCGTGAGAGGCAACAGGTAGCTATAGCCCCGAAGACGGGTAGCGTGCATGTGCCTGCTGGCAGCAATGAAGGGGATGTGTAGAAAGCGGTGCGCGCGCACTCCTCCACCTCCCCGCGTCCCCCGTCTGCACATGCAAAAGCCGGGCAACCGGGCCCCTTGCGAATAGTTTTTACTCGTGTGTGTGTGTCTGTCTGTGTGTGTCTGTCTGTGTGTGTGTCTGTCTGTGTGTGTGTCTGTGTGTGTGTGTCTGTGTGTGTGTGTATATGTGTGTGCGCCCTCGTACTTCCAAACGTCTTGTGCCTGTGGGACAGCACGTAACTAGAACCGGGTCACTTACCCATGCCTCGTTACAAGTTACACGCTACAAGTGTAACTACAAGTCCCGCAGGAATGGGGAAAGGTGTCCATCAAAAGCCCGGGGACCATGGATTAAAACAAAATACGTCGCGTCACGTTTTGCAAACTGACGTGTCCTGCTCAATTTGTGCCTCCCACTTTCCCGGGAACCGATCTTGGTGTTGGAGGCCCTTCCACGTATGTCACGCATCAGCATTTGGTTTGTATTGTATCCGTCTGCTGCACTGCGCGCATGCTGCACTGCACGCATGTACACCTACACACACCATCGTCCGTATGTCGCTACTGCAGGGGACTTCCATGTCAACCCCCCTGGTGGCTGGTCACCTTGCACTGGCCCGCCAGTACTTTAGGTATGTATGTACAGGCGCGTGTATGTATGTATGTATGTATGCGTGTGCGTAAGCGCATGATATTTGCAAGCTGCAAGCGCTGTACATGTGCAGGGCCGTCCGTGTAGCGGGGGGGTTATGGACGGTGTAATAAACAACTGATGTTTTCCAATTACATGTGACGTGTTAATACGGTATTTTTTACTTGATGTTTGTCTGTCTGCCTGTCTGTCTATATGTACATACGTATATGCGTTGAGCTGTCGATAAAACCGAAGACCTTCATGACGGCGGCTTCAAAGTGAGCTAATGTTTTCCCTGTCGCGCAGGGACGGCTATTACCCCTTGGGAATTTCGCAGGACCCCGCTTCGGTTGGCTTCGAGCCGTCGGGCATGCTGCTGAAGGTGAGTACGGTGAAAACATGTGCGCATGCGGAGAAGCCTTACCACTTTACTGCTGGCTTTTCTTCCTCATAACCCTTATTAAGGAGCCTTAATTTATAAGTGGCTCTGCCTACACCGTATGACCTTGTGTATGGGTCCATTTATTTCTGAAATGCTTTCCTGAAGAGGCTATGCGCGAGGTAACGTACGAACCACGTCATCTGTACGGATATGATGTGTTTAGTCCTTACTGTTATCCACAAAATAGCTGGGAGGTCGCCACACAGTGCGGCTCGTATGCACCTCCGTACATGCCCCGCCGGGTTGACGCATACAGCACTCCTGTTGGCGGTGACGTGTTTTAGGTCATTACGCTGAGCGCAGCAGCTATAGCTTTATCAGGACATATGGCAAGAGGAATTAAAAAAAATTAAATTGAAGCCGCAGTAATAGCAGCCTTGCTGCTGCAACACTTGTTGTCAATTGCAACATTACTGCAACAGCCCTGCTGCTGCATAACAATTTTTGCGCGTGTTCTGTACATCATTATAACCGAGTTCTAATCCTTATTGGCGGTTACTGTCAACCAACAACGGTCCGCACCCGCGCATGCTGTAGATGCTGTAGATGCTGTAGATGCTGTATCATATCGTTTACATCTGCTTATAACATTTCCCCGTTCGGCGATCGGGCTTTCGTTTTCCTCCCTTCTCCTGGTTTCCGTTCGGTCGCACGCGCATCCACGCAAAGTCCGTGCATGTAAATGTACTCGGCCACTGGCTTATTATCCAGTGTATTAGCTGGCCTCCGCTGAAAAGGCCTCTTGAGATGCTGGCGGTCGCGCTTAGCGCGTACTTGTAGGGATAATGTGTGCCGTACTGTGTACGGCAGCTACTACATCCATTCCATACCCTTTCCCCGCCGCGCACAACCAACCCTATCCGCAGGCGGCAGCTATTGCTGGTGCAAGCTCCATGACGGTGAGTTCAGCTATTGGTCGTATGTATGTCTGTATGTCTGTATATATGCGTCCTCATCTTTCCTTACCTGTGTAGTTATGTGGGGTACATGTCGGTATGACGTATGCGTGCCGTACCGTTGGATAAATTCCCAAAAGGCAATGACGCTAGTTTTTAGTGATTGGCTGGTAACTGTGTGACGCATGTGGATGCGTTTATCGTTTGGGTTTTCTCGTCCTCACCGGCGACTTGTCACTCAGGCTAAACAGCACACGCCCTTTTGATGCCGTATCTGTATTTTCACCACACCATCACTGATAAACCATTTCTGAAGCAAGTGTCCGTCTTCCCGTGTGCTACTGCGTTTTTGCGTTGTCTCTCCATCGTCTCCTCTTCGTCATTTACATCAACCCTTTTTGGTTAATGTACGGCAATTCCCCCCACCATTACCCGCTGTGCACGCCCGCCGACGGAGCGCAGGGAGGCTTTGCGGGCAACGGAGGTTTCACCTTGGGTCAAGCACCGGATGGCTACCAGGTAATTTATATTAGTGACACATAATAATTACAAAAATACATTTAAGACAAAAATACACAAGAGGTAATACGAGGTAGTACGGCATAGTATACGGCATACACTTCACTGCGAAATCGGAAGACGGAAGCATGTTTGTGCAAGTGCTAAGCCGGTATTCATGCGTGTGACTTGCTTAAGGTTTTTGACATTGTCAAGTTGTTTTTTGTTGTGTGTGTGTTTTAAGGAAAACTAACTATAACCTATGCCTCCACCGTTGCGAGGTAGTTGGAAATGATGTGGATATGGAATGGAAAAATGAATCGCTGTTCCCGCTGCTGCTGCCCTCCACCGTGTTGGTGTACATGTACATGTGCACGTGCAGGGATGGGGCCGGTTCGACCTCAGTAGGATGCTGCCCCTGCCCAATCTTACACACCCGCTCTTTCGGGTTGCAGTTGCCGATTTTGGTGTCGTGGACCAGGGTGAATGGATCTACCTGCATGGCCTTGTGGCGACAGGAACCGGGTGTGTGTCTGTATGTATGTATGCCTGTATGCCTGTATGCTTGTATGCATGTATGCATGTATGACTTAGATTACACTGTGGGCCGCGAGAGCCGGGGGCCGAAGCCGAAACACAGCGCAAGGGTCGGGAGCACACAGCACAAGTCGGTTAGTCTTGTGTGCTCCCGACCCCGACTCAGACTGCCAACACTCTATGCAGCCACTCCGCAGCCACTCCATCCGGGGATGGCGCTGCAGTGAAAACACCACGAAGGGCTCTCAGTTCCCGCTAGAGCGAGTCCACAAGTCTCAGCTAGGGCAAAGTCAAAGGCTCTCTGAAACAACCCCCCAAAACACCACCAACGAAAACGGGATTCGAAGGGAAAAAACAAACAAAAAAAATTCGGTTAAGGCAGTCCCGGCACGGGAGGGCTCCTGATATACCTAACAGGCCAACTAAAAACCTCCAAGAGAGAAAGGCTAAGAGAGCTCGACACCACAAGACGTCTTGCAACCACCTTAAAACAACTGACCTCCACCACCTGTCCCTTCCTGGGCTGGTCCAGGGGAGAAGTAGCCATATAAAGAAAAGGGACCACGCACAAGCCCGATCACCACTGCAGGGGCCCGGGATAGACCGGCGAAACCACAAAAGCGATAGCGTTGCCACGACACACAGCTCCTAGACCCTCCGGAAAACCGCAGGGGGAGGATTGTAGCCCGCGCGCGCCTCCCCCTTACCGCCACTAACCTGAACGGTTGGTCCTCCAGAAATGCATGTATGTGTAGTATTTTGGGAATATTATGATGTGTGGGACAGGGGGGCCATATCTTCAACCTGTGGCCGCTACCTGGCAGACCCTGCCTTCCCCGGTATTTCGGGACACTCTCGTCCGGCCTCCCTAGTCAACTTCACAGTGGATCGCTCAGGTTCCGCACCCACCAGCGGCATCCAACGGGATCTGCCGGGTCGACAGCGGCCCAACTCCATTCCTGGTCAGCGCGCAGATTAACTTAATCCCAGGTCAACACCGTCGATCAACTAGGAGCACTTCTATCTTCCACCGTCGGAAAGGATTTTTTGACCCTGACAGGTCTCGATCACGGAACCTCCGGGGGCATTGGCGTGTGCTTGACCAGTAGTGCCTGACCTATGTAAATATTAAGTATACGTCTTAGGGGTATCCGCCGGCGTCGAAAGAGCTCGAAGAAGCAAGCCAACCATAAATCGGTAGATTATGCTAGATTAACGAAACGACGGGTGTCACATCACTTGAGCGTCACGCCTATTTTACCGCTCCGGTGTGTTCCTCTGTATGTATGTGTGTATGGGTGCGTACCTGTGCGCAGTTGAACACGGGCATGGACATGGACATGGACATTCCTGTTCTATATTCCGGGCATATCAGGGGATCTGCATCCGCCTATCGGTACTTTCCTGCAACTGTTGTGGTCGCGATGACATAACAATTCCCCCCTTCCTTGAGACCGGAGATTCCAAATACACGTCTACCTGTATTTGTCTTACATACGCATGTGTTGGCATGTACATGCACATTGAACATCACGTCCGGCAACCTTTCCGCCGTTGCGCTAAGTTTTATTTTATTGTGAAGTTCGGTGTGAAGCAGCGCAAAATCGAAACCTCGCCATCTGTTTTCATTGCCTGCTTGCAGGCCGATTGTTGCGGCACTCGTATGGCACGACTATCCTTCAAGCCCAGCCGCAAAGAAGAACCTTGTCAACGACCTGGATTTTGGCTATATGATCAATACGACGTCGTACATTCGTACACGTACAGGTACGTACGTTGGCTCATTCGCAGAAGGCAGCCTCGTTTGTCCGACATTTGTAGTATGTAATTGTTTCGCCATTCGGACAAAGAAGTCTGTTCGTAGGAGCACCTGGGGTTTTCAATTCCCGTACTTGGTTTCGCCTTGGAACTGTTGTCGTACATGTACGTCAAGGAGATGGCAGACGAGATGGCAGACGGCCATCCTTAGCTAAACTTCATAATCGGCCTCTCACGGTTGCATGAATTGAAGCAAAGTGACATTGAATAAATTGATTGCCGCATAAGTAGCCGCAACGAGGAGGAACCAACCTTCCCCTACGTATTTATTAAAAACACACGCCACGAGTACGCAGCAGCAACTCCGCACGCCTCCACACTCCGTCAGCACACATGACGCGCCACGACACTAGATTTTCCCTTGGGATTTACTGTAACGAGTTCCCCTCATTGATGCGCACATACTTACATACATACGTACGTACATGCATACGTACAGATAATACCAACAATGTGGAGAGGGTTGAGCTATCCACAAGGGACGTCAGAGCTGGAGACCGGGTCTCGCTAGTCGTGTACGGCCGCAATCTTCGGAGCTACTTGCTCTCTGGGGCGGATGCTGAGCTGCCTCAGCGCTGGGCGGTGATGGTTGCCGGGCATTTCAATGGCACGTTGAGGACCCCCCTAAACCCAGCCTACACACGACCTCAGAGGTTCCTGCTGGTGCGTCGTACTGTCGCTGTCGTACACTACGGCACATTCATAACATGTTGGTACGCCTGTGCTAACAGGCACATGCTTAGGGCAAACAGCGGTCGTCGTATGTACGGCCGGCCGGCATGTGCGTAGTTCTTTTGTGTCACACCATATTCAAACAATATTCCAAACATATGTCATCTGTTATTAGGAATAATATCTATCCAATGGCTGTTTGTTCGATGTGAATGCGCATTTTCGTCCTGCTTACTATGCCGTACACATGATATGTGTACGGCATGTCGATGTGTATAATTGAATCAAAGCATGTCAGCTCAGTATTATTTTGCAGGAACTTAACCTGCCTGCAGGATCCACACATACATGGGTGCGCTGCAATGCGTGCTCGCCCACTTGTAACAACCACACACACGCACACACACACACACATACACACTCGCTCGGAAATGCAGAAATGCACGGTCTCATGAGGAATAAAATGCTTCCCGCGTATCGGATGTGCTGCAGGACACTCAAGTCTTTATGCGGCTACGAGGAAGTCGCTGCGTGTACTCCAGAACCGATTTGTCCATTCTTACCGGGGGGTGTACGACATCGTCGGCGAATCTAACGCTAGTTGAGGAACCGGCACCCGCAGGTATATGCTGTTAGCTAGGCAGTTTTCGTAGTGTTAGGCTTATTTGTGTATGTGTGTATGTGTTTGTATGTATGTCCATGCTAAATATTTTAGACCTTGCGGGCTATAGATAGCTATCTAAATATATACATATACCGAATGAGCATTTTGCAACAAGATCGTGGTATTGTTCACATTCGCAGGTGACCCAAGGATAGGCCCAACGTTACTGTCTGACAGCGGCTGGCTTTACACCATACGCGATGTCTGGGGTCGATGCATAACCGTGCCTGGCAATATTTCTGGCACGCGTGCAATAATGGCGACCTGCAACGCCACCGACGCTCGACAGAAATTCGGCCTGTTCCTGGGGCACCCAGCAGACGGGTACGTGAGTGTTGCTGGATATGTTTTGCGGTTGGCAATGCGGATGGCAATGTTTGTCTGCGGAGTAAAAACCCTAAAACCCTAAAACCCTAAAACTTCCAGGACACCAAATTTTAGCTAATGAAGGTAGCCTTCTATCACAAGCATTGCTTATCACGCTTGATGGAAGATTTGAAGTCTCTCGGCGTGAACAGGAACAGAAGAAAGGCAGCAGCACCTAGTCAACCTCAGGTCCTGAACCGTCGACCCTACACATATGTCGTACTGATGAACGCCTGATAGCGGAGGGTGGAGAATGACAGGATTTTTGCATGGCGGACATGTGCGTGAGTGCATGCATGCATGCATGCAGGCCGTTATATTTCGTGGTCCCGAGCTTTGCTATCAATGCTACTGGCGTGTCGCCGCGATGCTTGCGTCAAAACTCTGCGAGCTTCGTCGTGCTGATGCCCTGCACCGACGACGACCTTGATCAGCGATTTGAGATCCGAAGCTTCACGGCTGGGAGACCGCCACGGATGCTGCCACCGTCGCCGCCGCCGCCCACGCCCAGCCCGAATGCCCCCCCACAGCAGTGGTATCCGTACAGCTTGGTCTTCCGTACCGACTGGTACCCTATCGGAGGTACGATTTTGTTCGTACGCTTTACGGTACATGTACGTATGCAAAACGGCGCAGGAGCACATGTTTCTTTTCCCCGATCCCTACTAGTCTGCTAAAAGGTACTGTCAGTTGCATATTTGAAGGACGTGCGCTGTTATCATAACCTGTATGTCGTGTATGTAGTGTATCTGTCTGTTGGCCGTTGGCGGTTAGCCGTTGGCCGCTTATGCCAAATTTCCACCTATTTCCACCTCGCTTGTTAATTCCTGTAGAATCCTTGCACAGTCAAACTGTACAGCATTATTGTGTAGTGAACATACAGAAGTACCATCTTGGGATTTCCCGCAGGCCAGTCAGATTTGGCATGTTTTACGTGATAGCAGGATGGCCATGTCCTAAGTATGTTTTATATATCTGCCACCAGTTATAGCTGAATTGCAGGCTTACCGAAAGTGATTCGCAATGCCTCTCCGGATCGACGCCAACCCGGGGCTTTTTGCATAAGTGCTATAATTCTCATCATTAAAACATTCTCATAATTTTTATATGCTGCAGGAAGCGTTAACTTGAACGACTATGACTATATGGCGGGTCATAATGGTTACGGCGATTATTCGTACGGCGTTCCGTTGGACGATTTGGATATTATGGCTTCCTGGACCTGGAATGGTGCAACGTACACAATGGGCCGCTGGGCCCAGAACGCGGATAATATCAGCGCCACGACGGGTGCCGAGTACGGTGGTGACAATACGAAGTACGGTACGCAGTACGAAATTGTTTACTTTCCGGCTGGCGTCAGCCCGCCACCGACGGATTTCTATGTTTGCGTGGCTTGGACACGCACCCAGACGTCGACGACCCGTGTGGTCTTAACCATGTACAAAGGCTACGCAGTGGCTTCGACGACCAAGGTATTTAACACGACGCGTCAATCGGATTACTCCTGTACCCCCTCCTCTGCCGGCTATGTGGGCAGCTTCAACCCATCTGCGCCTTCGCCACCGCCGCCGCCACCCAGCCCAACAATCGTACAGCAGTCGTACCCGTATCCATTGCTTCTCCGTACAGATTGGACCATTATTTCTGGCGTCCGAGGTACGCTGCTGGGGCACGTGGCATGGATTATATATAGCGTCACAAGTCGATGTCAAAAGTATACGTTTCTGGAGGTTTCGATCCCAGGCACCCGGTGTTCTTTGTTGTCTTGTTTTTTTGTGCCGCGTAATGCATTTGAAAAACGGGAAATGTAGGGAGGCCAACATTACAGGACAACCTGCCCTTGTCTTTATATTTTGTTCGAACTTCTGTTTCTGCTCATGTTTTCATCCGGCGGGGGATGAACGGCGACTGTTGCGATAGTTCCATTATTATTGCCATCTGTGCTCCTGGACTGGGGGGAATTTGCTGGGGTGCTGGGGTATTGGGGTAATTTTTTCTCCATAACTTTTCCCAAGGAATCTTATTTTTCTCGTTCTCGCACGCGTCTTTGGTGATGGGTTTTGCCAAGGTAACGCCCTGTTTGACCTCAGCTGTGAGCGGCTGGCTAGCTAGTCACTTAGTGGACCGCACTAGAGAGTCTCCCGTGTGCGCATGCACATGCTTTGTCGAGGCGGCTACAGTTATCTGGCGCGACACCTTCCCACAGCTAATATGTTTGTCTATCACACGTTATGCCCCAAATCTAGGTTATGTGGCTCTTAGGAGGCTCTTGCGCCTCTATCTGCCAGCTCGTGTGTTGGCACACCCCTCGTTACACCTCCCTCTATCTATCTACCGGGGTAACTAACGCAACCGAGGTGTTACACACATACACACACATGCATACATACATAGACACACAGACACACACACAGACAAACACACAGACGTATAGACAAAGAGACAGACAAATGTAATTTAAGACAATTATTAGTACTCGCAATGTAACACCCGCACATGACACGGCGGTCATGAATTCAGGCCGCTCGTCCAAGCCGTACGATTTCGACATCTTGGTTTCGTGGACAGAGGGAAACACCACCTTCATGGTCGGCAGCGTCGCACTCACTGCCGGCCGAGCAGTGTACGGCGGTGATAACCTCCGTAATAACGGTACGAACTATGAGTACGTCTATTGGCCTGCGGGCGCCAGCCTACCTGCGACTAACACGCTTCACGTTTGTGTTCGGTGGAACGGAAACCCGAAGCCCCTGGCGCGAGTTATGCTTTCCGTCTACCACGGCACTCGATTCACGACGTCCACGACAATGGTTGACACGACGTTCGACTGGTCCGAAACCTGCGTCCCGGGCGCAATCGGCTACATCGACAGCTACTGGCTTGGACAGGCTAGAAGTCTTCTTGACGATTTGGGCTACTCCAACTGCTATACACCGCCTGTGCCGTCGTCTGCGACAAGTCTTTACTTCCTGGTGCAGTGGACACCGGCGAACTCCACCTCCCCAGGTCGATGTATGTATGTATGTATGTATGTATGTATGTATGTCAGATGTATGTATGTATGTATGTATGTATGTATGTATGTATGTATGTATGTATGTATGTATGTATGTATGTAGTGTACATGTGAAAGTGTGGAAGAAAGTCGCGTTATGTTATGTATATATATGTATGTATGTATGAATGATTTTTATCCAACCCCGGGGCCGACGCTCGCTAAACATCTGACTGTCGCGTACGGCAGTCAGCGTAAAATTTTGACTGTTATAGTGCCGATGGTTCCTCTTATTTTTCTGCAGTACATGCTATAGTCTGGATCTAGTGTATCGGCTCACTCAGTCACTTGTGTGCCCCGCAGGACCGACTCTGTTTGACTGGGACTTGGTGGTGACGTGGAGCTACGGCGGGGCGGCGTACGAGATTTCGCCGTACTTGCGCTTCGTCGCAAGTGCCGTACACGGCGGCGACAACATGAGGGTTTCCGTGCCTGGGAACAGTGAGGTGAGTCTGTTGTGGTGTTGTGCGTGGTGTGGCTTCCGATGGCCTCTAAGGTCATTACAAGGTTCCCTTCTTTCTGCCAAAAGCAGCGGAGGGCCGAGGCATCCTATCCTGTGGCATTGAAACATATTCACAGTTGCGCCCCAAAACAGTTGCTGCGAAGACATGAAGCTTACTTGGTAGACATTTACTAGGCCGGGAAGTTCCTTGTGCCCTGTACGACATCCATTTCAGTGAAAACAAAATTGCGTGAAGGCGAGCCGAGCCGTAGGATTTCCTTCCAACTTAAAAACCCGCCAATGTAATCAGCGCACTCACGAACTCTCTTCATAAATGCCATTCCTGGTTCATAACAGATATGCCGTACATTCACATTCGTTCATGCTTGTACGACGACCTGTACCGACGATGTCCGTACCCCACAGGCGGTTTACTGGCCCACGGGTCTAACAGGGATGGAGCCCAGCCCAACGCAGTACGACGTCTGTGTACGATGGTACACTAGGGGCCGCCTGAACGTTACCCTTACCGTATTTCTGTATACCAATCCCGTACTGCGTGTCACCAAGACTTTGGAAAGTGTTGCGGTCAACAGCAAGACGTGCTCGCAGTACGCTGTGGGGTATGTGGGCAGCTACAACTACACAGGCGGTAGCGCACCCGTAAGCGCAATAAAAAGAAGGGCAACGGAGGTGCTGTTTGAGGGCGACGCCTCGGCACCCGCAGGCACGGCAGAAGGTGGTTTTTCAGGCGCAGAAGACGTGGCGCATCTAGTCCCCTGAAAGGCCTTACCGTCGCCTGTTTTTTTTGCGTATGTTCACGTGCTGACTCGTCTTCATTTTGACCCATAGATATCCGCCAAAAAATAGCTCGCAGTCCGGTTGCCCGGGCTTTTCATTGACGTCTCCTCGCTTCCGCAGACCCACCATCGTCGTCATGATCATAGGCATCATAGGCATGTGCATTACATGAAGCAGGCGGGCAATATAGTGTTATTACTTTTTGACATATTTGCATTTTGAATATACATATCCTGAGCGCGAGCATGAGCGTATTGTACGATAATTTTACATGACATGTGCGGAGGGAAAAGAGCTGCAAAAGACGGCATGATGACCGGGGTGTGTGCAGCAGCATCCAGCTGGGTCTGACAACGTTTTGGAAAGCAGAAGGTAGAAGACAGAAGGCAGAAAGCAGAAAGCAACCGAACGGCATAAACTTGCGACGATAACCGTCAAAGCCCATTACCCATATTGCTTTCTTTTCTTTTCTTTTCTTCTTTCCGTGTTGTGTTGCAGCCCGTTCCGTTTGTTGGGTTGCGGTGGTTGGGGAACACCCCTGACCTGCCTTTGGGATCTGCTTCTCGGGCGTATACCGTCATATGTATGTCTGTTTATTTTGGGGGACGGAACATCGCTCGGCGCTACGTGCGCGCGTGTATTTATGTTTTCGTGATTTAGCATCCTTAGACACGGCCTTCGCATGCAAAAACAGCAATGACGGTTGAAACGAAGAAAAATAGACAGCAAAGGAAGTGAGTAGTCTTCGTGTGCGGTTCCCATGCGCGTGCATATGCCAGACTGCTGGTCAGCTGCGCTCTTTGGCTCTTAATTCATATACTGAGTGAATCGCAGGACTGCCGTACATGCCGCCGCTGGTGCCGTTCCTTGCTGCATAGGGACACGAACATAGAGCGAGTGCAGGCCATCAAGTTTGGTTGGTCGGCTTCCAGTTAGGCTGTTTTCATTACGTGCGTGATTGGGGCTTAAAAACCTTGCTGTCAGAAGTAATGATGGGCTGTTGGCTGGTAGTATTATTGTTCTTGAAGTAATTAATCCTGGTTTGGCGTGGCGATCAACGTATAATGGTATTGCCTCTTTGCAAAGAGGGGGAGGAGGTAGCGAGGGATGGGTGCGCATGCACGCACACACATACATACGTATGAACACGAGACGTTGCCTTCCTGAGTTGCAACGTCTGTGTCCTGATTAGGCGCGGGCACGCACGTGGGACAACGCTCGTTGTGTTGGTTATTATTGCTACTCTATCGCGATCGGGGGAAATCCCATGGTTTCATAACCCATGTTTGCTTTGCCTGCCCACTTTGGGATGAACGGTGTAGAGGAGGGCATACGGAAGTGGCGGAAAAACCCGTTCAGCCGCAAGGTAAGATTCCCCCTTCTTTCCCGGGGGAGAAGGGGGAAATGGGGGCTTCTCTGTTGATTCTAATGTGCAGCTTGTTTCAAATAGCATGTCGAGGTCCGTTTTTGCAAAGTTGTGTATTCAAAGCTTTATCGGTAGGGGGCAAGGTAGGCATGTAGCTCGCGCGCAAAAATTAGCCGTTTGTGTCAATGTATGTATGACACTGGGGGCACATTTTTTGTTTCTCGTTGGTTGCTGTTTCTGCACGGTGCGGGTGGGCTACTGCATGCAAAGTGGGTGCCGGTCGGCAGAGGCGTGTCCTAAATAGGCCGCACCCTGGCTGACGGGTAGCCAAATTAAGCAATCCAGATCGTGAGCCACTCTATGGAGCGCGAACCACGTGATGTGCCAGGGGCGTCTTACGTGTTGCGTCTAAGTAGTGTTACAGTGCAGCATTAAGATGCTTTAATTATGGCATCATGTACGGTGTACGGCGTTCGCACGACATGCGTTCTTTCTTGCGTATCGGCTCTTTTTTTATGGCCATGGTTCTTACATATATACGCACACACATGTACACTTCATCGCTCTCGTCCTGTTGGAGTACGAGCCAGATGGACCGTTAGAAACAACCAACAAACGAAAATGACCGGCAGAATACGGCAGGAAAAACTCCCAATGCTGGCAATGTTGAGGCGGCAAGACAGGAACATGCATTTTGGGTCTTGATGTATGTACGGTGTTGTCCATGAGGCTAACCCTAAGGAGGCATAACCACCATGCCATGTCTTTTTGCGTGTGCGGATGTCTGTGGACCGATGCCTGCGGGCGAGCACACGGCGATGGGTGGCTAGAAAGCTGGTGTGTTACATAGTTTTTATGTGCTAATAGGACCGGTAATCTGGTTACGGTCCCTGTTTGGATCCACTGTTTGGATCGACTGTAACCATCATTCATGGTTAGGAATGCATGTGGGTAAGGCTTTGAGGTTGAATGTGTGAGTGTAAGTGGCTGGCTGGGTGATTGATGATAAACTAGCTTCAACATGCTTTGTAGTGTTTGTATTTGTTGCTGGGCACGCGATGTCTGCGTCCTGGTGGTGCTCTCAGTTTCAGGGACATAGGTACGGGCCATACGGTACCGTTAATGTTGTCGTATGGTGTCGTACATGTACGATAATGAGCTGTATAGTGTAGGTTGAACAGCTCGTTATGGGGAGGAGTCACAGCAGTGGTAAACCCTAGGAATTTGGCCCAGAAATCTGTTCGTCGCAGGCAGATACAGACACAAGGTTTGATGATGACATTTTATTTGTTGCACGCAGTGGGCAGAATAGAACGCAGAAAATGGCGCCTGTCAATTTGTGAGTCATGTTGCTCCTGTGGAAGCATGTAAGGTGGGGGCCAACTAGTCCGATGACGTGTAATTCAAATTTCCTCGATTCGCTAGGGTTTGCCACTCGGGGCCGCTTTTCGTGAGCCGTCACGTACAGGTGTACGTCGGTGTACGCATATAAAAATCGATCACCTGCATGTTACAAAATTGGCTGGAAAGCTCCTTACTTGACTAAAGGGCACTTGATCCTTCGGAAAGGTCTACACAGTCCATTCCTGTCGCGCGCATCCTGCACACCATAAGGTTAGGTCACTTTTAGGTTAGGTCACAACAAATAAACTTCATAGGTACTTCATCCCTTTGATTCGGCACAAAGTATTTCAGAAATATACTGCTCTGATCCTGAAGAATTCCTGTGGGCTGTGCCAAAGGCCTCAGGCGCTCAGGGCTGCCAGGGGTTGGTTTTTCGTATGAGCTGTCAACGGAAAACAGCATTCACTGGCACAAGGGACAAGGCCGCAAAACGCACGTAGGCAGTGCATGTTGATTAAGTGCTCGTCCTGTAGTGTAGTACGGCAAGTGCGGCGCGGGAGGAGCAGACCGGAATTGGCCAGAGGACAGTGACTGATACGGTAGTGCGTTACAAAGATTAGCTGGGAACAAAGCGCTGAATCCAGACAACGCTAGTTCGCCAGTCAACCGTGCAAGCAAGCGCAAGTCAGAACGTCGTCTGTTGGGGATTTTGAATTGTTTAAATAGTGATTTACTTTGTATTCGGGACCCAGCTCAATAGTAAAATAGATAAGGCGATTTGACGTTGCTGGCATATCGGTCGCCAGTAACAGCGAAGTGATGGCAGAGCGCGAGCAATCGCGCGGCGGAGGCCAAGAAGGCTTGGAGGACATCCTCCAACAGCGGGACGAAGGAGGACACCAGAATGGCGGAGCACCTAGTTACCCGGAGGGGGCCGATGCGGTGAGTAACAGACGCCAGCTATTGCTCCGCGCGGTCAGACTGTAGGCACAGCCAGCCGCCGCAAGTTCTGTTATATCAAAGGCATGGGAGAGACCGGACCCAGTTTTAAAATAGCGGGAAAGGGATGCGCCGCCGCTGTTGTTTGACCAGGCTGGATTAGAAGCTACGGGTCAGGCTTAGCTTATGAAGAACACGAATCTGTAGACCGCGAGTGGCCGACTCAGAGTATTAGTGCTCGTGAGGTTGGGTCCGTTTCCGGTGGATGGCGCCGCGGCAGAGGGGTAGTTGCTTTGAGATGG
>NW_003307584.1:981589-982251 GCF_000143455.1 Volvox carteri f. nagariensis | reverse complement strand
TAGCTGGGACAAGCGCTGAATCCGACACGCTAGTTCGCCAGTCAACCGTGCAAGCAAGCGCAAGTCAGAACCCGCCCACCCGCCCGTCGATGTGTGGGGAGAGGGGAGGAAGACGAGCCACGATGTGAGCGCCAGGGCCAAGAGGGGCAGCACCAGCAGGAGGCGGAAGCTAGGATCTGGGACCGGAGCCGCGAGGGACTCGAGTGGGCCGAGAGGCGTCGGTATAACGCTCCAGGACTTGGGCGCTGCGAATTTGGGAGAATGCGTGGAGCTCCGCGCGGGAAGCGCCAGCGGCCTGCGTGGCCTGGATAGTACCACGACGAAACCCATGAGGGGTTTGCCCGACGTAGACACCAGCCTCCTCCAGGTGTTTGCCCACGCGCATGGCTAACGCGCTGCTGGAAAACGGACGCTCCACGAAGCGTTGGTGACCCCGGTCAGTGGGACGGAAGAGGTAGTCGGAGATTGCAGACCCTGGGGGGGCGTCAGGGGCATGGCACAGCTGCCAATAGAGGGCGAGGGTGCGGAGGAAGCAATGTCGTGGAGAAGGGTCGGGGCGCAGTTCCAAAGGGGGGGCTCGACGCCCCTTGGAGGTTTTGGTCCCGAGTTGTTCGATCCGTAAGGAAAGCGAGGGGTAGGCACCAAACGGGTCCGGCAGAGGT
>NW_003307584.1:972676-981220 GCF_000143455.1 Volvox carteri f. nagariensis | reverse complement strand
AGGGGTTGGGCCCCCGAGGGGCAGGAACGGACGGAAGTAAGGTAGTTGACGAGCCGAGGAGGGGCGCCCCAAGTAGGGCCGGGGAAGGCAAGGAAAGCCTGCCCGGCACCGGACAGGCAAGGGGCGAGTCCTGCAGTAAGGTAGGCAACCGTAAGAGAGGGCCAGAGAAAAGGATGCGCAGAGAGAGGGGGCGCGCACCGGGTAGGCAGAAGACACAGTCGGATGAGGAGGATTCGCATAGACGAGGCGTAACAACGGCGAAGGAGGTCGCCGCTTCTGTGGAGAAGCAGAGGCTGGGTGGAGGCGAAGGTGAATGGCAAAGTAGCGACGAGCGAAGTTACCTGTGGCACGAGCCGAACTAGAGGCAACGCGGCGGAGTCTTGGGAACGAGGTAGAGAATATGAATGGTAGGTAAGAGAGTCGGCATGAGGCTGGAGGCTTACGTTTTCTGCTGTCGATGACTGCATTAGGTTATTTTCGTACTCTCTACTCGATTGCCGTGCGAGCGGCCCACCCGCCCTCCCACTAACAGCCAAATGGCTGATCGGAATTGTCTTTGAAGGGTTTGGGTACCGCGGGAGTGTGGTCGCAGACGCAATGGCCTTCCCCACAATAAGTTAGTAGTGAGTACGGATCACGCGATGACGTTTAAGCAATGCAGCCCCGCTATCACCCTTCACGGTTGTGTCATGACCTCGAGTCCATTTACGCTCTTATAGGCGTTGAACAAGACCAAAATGCCTCCTATTGGCAACAGAACACGCTGCACAACTTTGACCTTCTTTCCTTAGTGAAACAATTGAAGATTATCGTCCTCTGTGAAAAGTAATCAACTATTTGTTACTTGACGGCTTACCTGCTAGCAACACGGAGGACATCTGTGTCTGGGTTGATGGTTAATGCTTCATGTCGGACATCGTTATTTGTCAGCACTTAAGGTAGCATCAATATTTGGCTCTCAACCGAAGGGTATTGATTTGTGGAGAAGGCGCTGCGGCAGCAATGGCGGGCAGGACGATTGAGCAGGGTGTTAGCCTGCTGACGGCTGGCGAGATTAGAGTGGTAGGACACAAATGGGTGCATTGGGAAAAGTCTCGATCTTGCAATTATACAGGAGCTCAAGTATGGGCCCGGGCCGAATCGGTTGCAGCTTGCAATCCCGCTGCGGAAACAATACCCATGTCCTCGCGCCTCCTGACCACGCCATGCAACACAGCCCAGCACCAAACATCCCCAACGTTTGCATCCGGATCCCCTGTCATCTAGGTACAGCCAGCAGACGAGCAGGGGTTGCTAGGCCCGCAAAAGGCATTCCAAACGCAGTGCAACACTTACCCCCGTGCTTACCACACCCAGCTCCGAGAACCCCCCATCGAATCCCCTTCCCCCCATGCGACTACTTCATAATCCGCCAGCGCACCGTGCGCTTAAAATAACCCAACCCGTATCCCAGCAGCAGCGCCCCGATCCTAAGAAGGACTAACTTGGACAATCACCATTCGAAGCACACGAAGCACACGGACACGCGAGACAAATACACACACGCACCCGTTCATCACCCCCCAGGCCGTCCTGCCGGTGGGGGCGGTCCCCCGCGACGCCATGGAGGAGTATCTGGAGCTCATTAACAGGTGGGCCTGATGGTGGCGAGGTCCTAGTCCTGGAAGCCTTTTGCATGCCGTACAGGTCGTGCCCTGGTGTTGTAGGTAGGTAGGTGGGTAGGTAGGGACCGCCCTTACCTGTTTCTTTTCCAGGGCCGCGGCCTAAGGACCGTCATACATTTCACAGACGCAGGGATTTTGGCGGTGGGAGTGCGTGCGTGTGTTCGTGTGTGTGCGCGCGTGTGCGTGTGCGTGTGTGCGCGTGTGTGGGTGTGTGTATATGAGTGTGTATGTGAAGGTTACAAGTATTATCTGACCGGGCCTGACACTGGCCACAGGGGCTGCTGCCCAGCCCCGACAGAGGAAAGACCGCCTAAGCTCTCTCCCTAAGCGGACGGGAGAGGGGCGCTAGAGGGGCCCCTCTGTCTTGCCCCCACCTAAGCAGCAGAGAGAGCAGCAGGTCTCTGCTAGCTCCGCTCTCCTCCCCCCGGGGGGTGGGAACGTGTTTGCGTTACGTGACAATCACAAGGCGGCACGTCTTAGGTATGGGGTTCGAAACACATCCAACCCGCTCTTCCCACTCCCCTTGCTTTTGGCATATGACTTTTCCGCCATCTCCTTCCAACCCCCCCCGGCTCCGAAACCCTACCCGGATTAGAAACCATCCTTTTTTTCTTGGATCATGATCCAAATCAGCGCCTTTTATGCATCCGATGCATCATACTCTCTTTGCCGTCTTCAGCCTGTTTCCAGGTCCCCCCTGTACCTCCTCCTACTCTTCCTTCCCAAAGCCGTAAGCGCTTTTCATACTAAGGGTTTTGGGAGTGCGTGCGTGTGTGTGTGTGTGTGTGCGGGCGTGTATGTGTACGAGTGTGTATGTGTGGGGGGGTTATACTTGCCATAAACCCAGCCCGCTTTTTCTTCTCTTCGATCCTTCCTGAACGCCGCCTGGCTCCTCCGCCGCTGCTGCCGCCGGCGCTGCGACCAACCCCCCGCAACGCTCCGAAACCTTTTTTTTTCAGGTACCACCACGTTTCGCTCTCCGCCACAAGGTACGTACCTACGTACGCACGGTTGTACGGCGTTCGGCACGCCTGAGTGCATACATGCCGGATGATGTATTTCGCCACGGCTAATTTGAAGGCGATTCATCTGCTTTAAATGCCTCTCGCGCCACCCGTTCGTCTGTCTGTTTGTTTTGAGTTTTCTTACGTTTGTATGTTTCCATGCATGTACGTCTGCGTATGTATGTATGTGTACGATCCTCGCAGATCGTTTTATCGGGAGAGTCCTGTCGTACAGGCGGCGGCTGTCTCCGCCGCAGGCCTGGCGGGCGGTGTCAGCAAGCCGCCCCTTCAACTGCTGGACTGGTCAAATTCGTACTTGCACCTCAGGTTCCTACAGGTACGAATGTACGGCATGGAATGGAATTATATGCTTACAACATTCGTACACGCTCGTGTGTACATCGGTTTTTCATTGAATTATATTTGCTCCAATTCTTGAACAACTTAATCCCCTCCCCTTTGTACTGCCGTTGGTCGTTACCCCCGTACTTCCCGTACTGAAGCTGTCGTTTCCCGTAGTAATGCTCCTCCCGTTTGCCCTTTTGCCCTTTCTCCACGCGCGGGATTCTCCCCGCCCAAAACACACACACACACATACACGCACACACGCACACATACACACATACACACATACACACATACACACATACACACACGTCCACGCACACACATGCATGCGGCGAAGTCTGAGGACGCTCGGCGCCGCACCCGTCTTCCCGAGCTGTATCCCGGGCGGCAAGTGCTGGCCATTCTGGGCGTAGTGCACTGTCCCATGTGCTCCAATGTACAGCAGGTACGGCAGGGGTGTACGGCATCGGACATAGAACCCGGGCCAAACCGTTTACTTTACGTGCGGGTTAGTGATCTCCGGGCGGCAAGGAGAAAATATGTTGAAGAGGGAATTGGAGATGGTGGTGCACCCTTCGAGGGGAAGGAGGAGGGGGAAGGGTGAAGGGAAGGGGGACGGGGGAGAGAGGGGGAGGGAGAGGGAGGGGGGGGGAAAGGGGGAGGGGAAGGAGGAGGAGAAGGAGGAGGGGCTGGAGAGAAGGAGGGGGAGGAGAAGGAGGAGGGGTGGGGGAGGAGGAAGGGAAGGGGAAGGGGGAATAAGAGGGCAAGGGGGAGGAGGAAGGGGAGGGGGAGGGGAGATAAGGAAAAGGGGAGGGAAAGGGGTCCCCATTCCGGCAATAACTGTGTTGCCGTACTCCATAATGTGACTTTTGATTGTCCGGTGGTGATGATTCCCCATCCCGAAATTCGCAGGCGTACGACGAGTTCAAGAAGATTTGTCGGTGAGCCGTCGACGTGTCACTGCTGCTGCTCTGCTCCAAACCTTAGATCTGTACGATGATGTAGGACGCGAAGAAATAATTTTAAATAATAATAATAATAATAATAATAATTATTATTATTATTATTATTATTATTATTATTATTATTATTATTATATAATAATAATAATAATTATTATTATTATTATTATATAATAATAATTATTATATTTATTATATTTATTATTATTAATTGTTGTTATTATTATTATTATTATTTCAGTGGCCAGGACAAGGGATATGAGACGAAAGGCATGCAACATGATGCCCCCGAGTTGCCATGCGCCGCCAAATTCTCTTCCCTGCGCCCAACTGCTGCCCGTTGTCTTGTAACCGAAAACCAACTCCAACTAACTCCCAACTAACTCCCCATTCCCATCTCTGGTATCAGCATCACTCGTCTGTGGTTCGTCTTTCCAATTTCCCCCCCCCTAATTATTTGTATCGCATACGTGAAATATACGTGTTTGCACGTGCTGACGTGCGGACGTCTTTTTGCTTTTTCGTGGTCCCCCCTGTCAGATCCTACCCCGAGGCCCTCGTGACCCGATGTTTCGTGTTCGAGCCCAGCGAGGACCATATTCGTCAGGAGCGAGATTGTCAACAGCTGTCTGACTTGGTCATGTTTCCCCCGGGTACGGGTGTACGGGTGTTGTGTGTGCGGATGGGGGGGTCGGTCGGGGTGTGTGTGTGTGCGTATGTATGTATGTATGTATGACTTAGATTACACTGTGGGCTGCGAGAGCCGGGGGCCGAAGCCGAAACACAGCGCAAGGGTCGGGAGCACACAGCACAAGTCGGTTAGTCTTGTGTGCTCCCGACCCCGACTCAGACTGCCAACACTCTACGCAGCCACTCCGCAGCCCCTCCATCCGGGGATGGCGCTGCATTGAATATGTATGTATGTATGTATGTATGTATGTATGTATGTATGTATGTATGTATGTATGTATGTATGTATGACGTTGATTACACTGTGGGCTGAAAAGCCGGGGGCCCAGGGCCGAAGCACAGCGCGGGGGGCGGGTGCATACGGCTGGTTAGTCTCATGCACTCCGCCCCCGGGTCAGGCCGCACGGGAAACGACGGCCGGCACGCAACAGCGCTTGTTTGGCGCTCCAACTAGACGGGATCTATGCCCGTTGGTCTCCTAACATAAACGAAGTCGCAACTGGGGGGCTCTTCCTGCCGACCGAACGAACCGAGCATCTCAGAGAGCTCGCTACCAGGACTTGGGCGACCGGGAGCCCGACGAGTCTTCCCGGGCTGGGGAGGTCACCAAGCTCAAAAATCCTCACGCAAAAAAGAGCGCAAAGAGTATGTATGTATGTATGTATGTATGTATGTATGTATGTATGTATGTATGTATGTATGTATGTATGTATGTGTGTATGTGCATGTGTAAGAGAGGGGGGGAACAAATTGTAAAAGGTAGCAGTCTTTAGGAGCGAGGGGCTCAATGCCAAGTAGTAGTGACAGGGCAAAGGGAAAAGGAAAGATGATAATGTTATATTATATTAAATCGTGCGATGTGAACGTAAAAATGCAGCAAGAATGCGGGTATGAGCCTGGAGGGAGAGCGACATACATACCACATGACCATCACGGTGACCGACGCGGGCGGGAGCTGGGGGGAGAAGCGTGTGTAAGAAGCACCAAGAAGTCTTTTAAGACTTCGACTCGACCTGACCGTGTACACTGACGGGGTACGGCTTGAGAGCAAGTGCCTATTTAGGACCATATTTGCCCTGTAGGATTGCTTGCCCCGGTAGGAGGATGTGACGGTTTTTTCCGTTAGGCCTACCTTCAAAATATTTTTTGCTTTGAAATATGTTTCCCTTAAAATTCCGGTTTTTTTATTCTATATATACCAGGTGGTATTAGTCATTTGGAGCAGCACCTGGAGGTTTGGATGCACGATTTGGCGGCTGCTCTTATTACGGGTACGACACAATGGGGGGAGGGATTGGGTACGGCAGTGAGCGGGAAAGGATTTGGGTACGACAGTTGGAAGAGGGAAATTAGGGGGATTGACGTCAGTTATGACGGCGAGGTAAAAGAAGCGGGGGGCGGGATATGCCCTAGGTTAGCTTGCATGATTTTTTTTTGTGTGTGTGTGCGTGTGTGTTCGGGGAGGGGAGGGAAGAGATGGGGAGTGTGCGCGGCGATGTGAGAAGTTTTAATGCGCATTCCTTCACGTGACCCCCCTCCCTGTCCTCACTCTGCCTGTTAATCTCCCCCCCTTTCCCCCCCTCTCCCTTCCCCCTCTTTCCCCCCCTCCCCCTCTTTCCCCTCTTCCCCCCCCTCCCCCTCTTTCCCCTCTTTCCCCCCCTCCCCCTCTTTCCCCTCTTTCCCCCCTCCCCCTCTTCCCCCCCCATCCCCCTCCCCCTTCAATCTTGCAGAGTTTGGGAAATGGATGTTGATGGCCAACCCGGCTCTCATGAAGCTCAACGGATACCCGGACTCGGGTGCGGCTGGAGGGGGGGGCCGCGGACCGGAGGTGGTGTGGGGGGGAGGATGTGAGGAAAGCGGTTGGGGGGGGAGGACTAGGGTGAGGGGGTGAGGAAAAGAAAAATGGAAGACAAGGGCAGAGGAAAGGAGAAGGGTTGGAGGAAGGTGTCAAGTTAAGTGATGAACAGCGGTATGAAGGCGATAACACTTGTTTCAGAAGCAACTAAAAGCGGACAAAAACTCGTTCCCTCGGCTTAGCTATATCCTATAATCTGCTTCCCCTCTCGTCCCTTTCCCCCCCGGGGTAACGGTAACGGTAACGGTAATGGGTGGGAAACAGTTTACAGTTGGTGAATTTCTTGGGGGCTCGCAAGTGTGTATTCCCGGCCCTCCCCCCCCGTCTAAAATACTCCACAGCAACCTTTGACCGTGGACACTGCCCCCCTAAAACCCGCACTTGCCCGCCGCATTTTGGCTATCACCCGGCTGGTCACTCGCTCGTCCGCTTTCGTACTATACGATGGCGGCGGCGTACGACAGCCGACTTTACAGGTGCAAGCGCGGTACTGGACGAGATGCAGAAGCGGTTGGCAGCGGTGGACGGAGAGATGAGGGAGCGGCAACGGCGGGGCCGGTTGTTTAAGAGCAAAGGCGACATGTGTTTGCTCAGCGGCTCGCCCCGAGATGCGGCCGAAAATTACAGGTAGGGCTGTAGCACTGGGTTTTGTGTTTGTGATGTGATGTGCTACAGCTAAGGACTGATGCAGCTCACTGCAGCGGACTGCGCTGGAGGTCTTTTTCAGAAAATATTGTTCTTTGGGGGAATTTGTACAATATAATATATTTATATATTATATTATATTATATTATATTATATTATATTATATTATATTATATTATATTATGTTATATTATGTTATATTATATTATATTATATCATATTATATCATATTATATTATATTATATTATATCATATTATATCATATTATAACTACAGCGTACGTGTGTCGGTGCTCAGTGTGTTTTGGGAAGGCGAAGGTGATGGAAGCATCTCGCTGTATGCGGTTTCAACACACTAGATTGAACGTCGCTGTCTGCCTATCTGCCTGCCTAACTGTCTATCTATCTGTCTATCTATCTGTCTATCTACCCGTATATCAATCTGTATATTATTATCTGGTACATCTGTGTACGCCTGCATGTTGCAGGGCGGCTCAGGAGCTCGCAAAGGCCTGCGGCGACTGGGTTTGGTACGGCACCGCAATGGAGGTGGGTCGTACCTTGTACGGCAGGGTGAGAAGGAGGATTCTTCAGGTAGTTGGTAGAAGCGGTTATAAATGTGCCCTCGGCTTATTCAGTTTTAAGGTGGCGGGTTTTGGCCAGCCAGGTGACAGTCACGTGAATGAAAAAGGGGAAAAAAAGGGGAAAGAAGTGAAAAGGGCGATGATGACGAAGCAGGTGGTGTACTTGAATGGCTCCTCCTTACGGAACCACACCTCCTAAAACCCTAAAAAACGCATAACGAAATGTGTAACTACTCTAACCGCTTTTTTTCCTAAACCCCAGTAGTAGTTATTCTTCGTCCCCGGTGTTGACCGACTTCCCACATTCCTATTCCTACTCCCTCTTCCTTCTCCACCTTTCTAACCCCGTCCCCCTCCTCCCGCTTTCCTTGGCATCAGCGTCACTCGCTCGTGGTTCGTCTTCTTCCCCTCCGCTCCCCGTCCTCCTCCTCACCCCCAACCCCCGCTCGCCCCCCCTCCCTGCAGGGTATTGCCGCGGCGCGCATTCACGAAATCCTTACCGACCCCGCCGCGGCGGCCGCCATAGGGCCCACAACCGGCGCGTTCGGGCTAGATGCCGTCTCGGCGGGGGATACGGGGGGCAGCGGAGGCAGCACCGGTACGACAGGAGCGGCAGCCGGCGGCGGCGGCGGTGGCGGCCGTGGTGGTGGCGGTGCTGGTGGTGGTGGAAAGCAGTCAGGCCGTACGCGCGACGGCGCTGCACGTGGTGGTGGCGGTGGTGGTGGAGGAGGTGGTGGAGGAGGTGAGAGAGTGGGTTTTTTCGGGTTTGCTGCAAACTCGTACACCTCCTTT
>NW_003307584.1:962751-971071 GCF_000143455.1 Volvox carteri f. nagariensis | reverse complement strand
CGTCTTTCCGTCCCCTTTTTCCGTCCCCGCTTCACTCGTTCGTGGTTCGTTCGTCTTTCCGTCCCCTTTTTCCGTCCCCGCTTCACTCGTTCGTGGTTCGTTCGTCTTTCCGTCCCCTTTTTCCGTCCCCGCTTCACTCGTTCGTGGTTCGTTCGTCTTTCCGTCCCCTTTTTCCGTCCCCGCTTCACTCGTTCCTGGTTCGTTCGTCTTTCCGTCCCCTTTTTCCGTCCCCGCTTCACTCGTTCGTGGTTCGTTCGTCTTTCCGTCCCCTTTTTCCGTCCCCCGTTTCACTCGTTCGTGGTTCGTTTGTCTTTCCGTCCCCCTTTTCCGTCCCCGCTTCACTCGTTCGTGGTTCGTTCGTCTTTCCGTCCCCTTTTTCCGTCCCCGCTTCACTCGTTCGTGGTTCGTTCGTCTTTCCGTCCCCTTTTTCCGTCCCCGCTTCACTCGTTCGTGGTTCGTTCGTCTTTCCGTCCCCTTTTTCCGTCCCCGCTTCACTCGTTCGTGGTTCGTTCGTCTTTCCGTCCCCTTTTTCCGTCCCCGCTTCACTCGTTCCTGGTTCGTTCGTCTTTCCGTCCCCTTTTTCCGTCCCCGCTTCACTCGTTCGTGGTTCGTTCGTCTTTCCGTCCCCTTTTTCCGTCCCCCGTTTCACTCGTTCGTGGTTCGTTTGTCTTTCCGTCCCCCTTTTCCGTCCCCGCTTCACTCGTTCGTGGTTCGTTCGTCTTTCCGTCCCCTTTTTCCGTCCCCGCTTCACTCGTTCGTGGTTCGTTCGTCTTTCCGTCCCCTTTTTCCGTCCCCGCTTCACTCGTTCGTGGTTCGTTCGTCTTTCCGTCCCCTTTTTCCGTCCCCGCTTCACTCGTTCGTGGTTCGTTCGTCTTTCCGTCCCCTTTTTCCGTCCCCGCTTCACTCGTTCGTGGTTCGTTCGTCTTTCCGTCCCCCTTTTCCGTTCCCCGCTTCACTCGTTCGTGGTTCGTTCGTCTTTCCGTCCCCTTTTTCCGTCCCCGCTTCACTCGTTCGTGGTTCGTTCGTCTTTCCGTCCCCTTTTTCCGTCCCCGCTTCACTCGTTCGTGGTTCGTTCGTCTTTCCGTCCCCTTTTTCCGTCCCCGCTTCACTCGTTCGTGGTTCGTTTGTCTTTCCGTCCCCTTTTTCCGTCCCCGCTTCACTCGTTCGTGGTTCGTTCGTCTTTCCGTCCCCTTTTTCCGCTCCCCGTAGTCTACATGACATCTGCGAAGTGGGAGCTGTTGAGGAGGAGGTGGGAGGGAGGGAAGGAGGGAGAAGGGTGGAGACATGCTTGG
This sequence comes from Volvox carteri f. nagariensis, assembly GCF_000143455.1. Taxonomy (NCBI): domain Eukaryota; kingdom Viridiplantae; phylum Chlorophyta; class Chlorophyceae; order Chlamydomonadales; family Volvocaceae; genus Volvox; species Volvox carteri. Next base: position 969,779 of record NW_003307584.1, on the reverse strand, counting down.
TGTAGGGGGGGGTGGGGGGGACGGGGGAAGGGAGGGGGGGAAGGGGGGGACGGCAGCGCGGTAGGACCCGGGCGGTCCACATTTCGCGGGCACGGGGTGCTTCGTCGATCTTCAATTTCATGTAACCTAGTCCTTGACTCTGTCTCCCGCCTTCCACGTCGCATCTTCATCTCCCGCCGCGCCACGCAACCGCCAACCACCTCAATGGCAATGGTAGCGACGCTGAGCTGTTTGTACGGGAGTGCTTTGCGGACGCACGTACGGCATACAAGAAGAAGGGTGGCGTGGCGGCGCTGCAGGTAGGGTCGGGGTCGGCAGGGGGAGTTGGGTGGTGGGGGGGGTTGGGGGGACATAAGGGGGGAATCCCTCGGAGGTGAGCGTGTGTGTTTTGATTTCGGAGCGCAGATATTTTGTTGCAGCCGTGTTTTGTAGCGCTGTGGATGCTGCGAAAATGCTGTTCCTATTGGGTTTTTCTTTATTGCGATTGCTATTGCGATTGCGATTGCGATTGCGATTGCTATTGCGATTGCTATTGCTGCTGCACACACGCACACACTCTTCCCATCCCTCTGCAATTCAACCCGACTCCACCAACCACCACCAACCACCAGGTGGAGCAGCATTTAAAGCTGGCTCGGCTTGTGGCTGGGCTGCGGGGTGAGGTTGCTCGCAAGGAGGTTTCGGAGCTGGTCGGGTCTGTGGGGGATCTGCTTTCGTCCCTCCCTGGCGTGGAGGACCGCCTGGTGGCCACCGTGGAGTGCGCGCAGGTAAGGGGGGGAAGAGGGGGGGGGGAGGGGGGAGGGAGGGGGGAGGCGGGGGAAAATATGTATGGGTCCGTATCTTAAATTTCCTCTTACATCATTATCGGTCTAATCTTGGAGTATCAGTTTAAGTGGGTTTTTTCTTTTCGTCCAACCGTGTGTGTTTCGTCGTACCTCCCTGCCATCCTCCCCATCTGTGCGCTTCATCACCCGCCCCCGCAGGTTCTGGGCATGGTTGGCTACAGCCGCAAGCGTACGCTACTGCTGTGGCACGCCATGGAGCAGTGCCGTACTTCGGCGGCGGTGGCGGCGGCGGAGAAGGGGGAGTTGCTGCGGATTGCGGTTCGCGCGTTGGAGCCGCCGGAGGACCCCCAGGTGCAGGTGCGTCGTCTGAGGTGGTGTGTGGGAAGTAGTTGTTGTAACGACTTCGTGCGTTCGTGGTGGGTTCGTGGTGGGTTCGTGGTGGCGTGTGGTGGCGTGTGGTGGCGTGTGGTGGCGTGTATGCCGTTGCCTGGTGCCTGGTGCACATATTGCATTCTATTATATTTTGCCTGTTTGAGCGCTTGCATGGTTGTGCCCGTGCTTACCCCACAACCAACCCGCCTGCCCGATTTAACCCCCATCACCCCCGGGGGGGGAGGTTCTCTTACCGACTTTCCCCCCCCCCCTCCTCCTCGTCCCTCGTCTTCCCCCCCCCTCGTCCGCCGCCTCCTGCTCGGTTGCTTCCTCCTTCCCCCCGGGCCGATAGGATCCCGACGATTTGCCCCGCACGCATTGGAGCCTCAATTGGGCCCTACGCCGGGGGCCCTCCCTGGCGCCGTACCTCACCCAGCCTAGGTCGGCTGGTAGCAGTCGCGGGTGGGAGGTGGTGCAAACGGCGATGCTGGAGGTGGGTGGGTGGGTGGGTGGGTGAGGTAGACGCGTGCATGGTAAGGGACTCTGCTACTAGTGCTGCTGCTGCTACTGCTACTGCTGCTGCTGCTACTAGTGCTGCTGCTGCTGCTACTGCTGCTGCTGGTGCCACACACATAGATACGTATATACATACATACATACACACTCACCGCCGCCGCCTCCTTTTGCACACCGCCCGTACGCCCTCGTCGTCTGGTGGTGCAGACGGCCCTCACTGCCGCCAAGCAGGCGCATGCGCCTGTGGAGGCGTGGGAGGCTTCCGCGGCCCTGCTCAGGTACGCGCGTATGTATGCATGTATGTATGTATGTATCTATGTATGCAGGTATGTGTATGTGCGTATGTATGTGCGTATGTCGGCTTGGTTGTGTGTCGATGTGGAGGCCGCCGGGGGGTTTGGGGGGGGGGGGAAATAGTGGTCCAGGCGGGGTCCTCCCTTACCCCTCCCCTGCTCCTCCCTTACCCCTCCCCTACCCCCCCTACCCCTCCCATAACCCCCCTGCCCTTGACTCAAGGGAGCACTATGCCGTACTTACACCCCAGTACCAGGCAGCGTTGCTGGACACGCTGGAGCAGGTGAAAGGGGGGAGGGGAAAATGGTACGGCACCTTGGGAGTCTATCAGGACAAACGCCCAGAAGTCTCTGGCGTGCGTTTATCTGTCTAACTGTCTGTCTAACTGCTGTCTGTCTGTCTGTCTGTCTGTCTGTCTGTCTGCCTATCTACGTGTATGGGGCGAGCTTTTCCTGGAGTACCTTGTACTTGTTGCTTCTACTTGTAATATCACCACCCCTACGCGCCCGTGTCCCTGGACATGGACACACTGATGGCAGCTCTTAACTTCTCCACATCATCATTCTGTGCGTGAGATGGTTTCCCATCACCATCTCCATCACCATCACCATCACCATCACCATCGCACGTCTCTGGCTTAGGGCTTAGGGCTTAAGAGCACCTATTACCGGACCTACTCCATCCCCAAGCGACATTGACACAGAGTCTTGCGTCGCGCAGAACGTCGGGTCTGATATATAAGAGTCAAAACGCGTTCGGGATGTATATATATATATATATATATATATATATATATATATATATATATATAAACAGTTCCATCCCGAACGCGTTTTGACTTTCGTAAACCACCGTACAATTGCCGTACGGCCCGTACGGCCCCGTTCCCCCAACCTCTGATTTCATCACTTTCACCCTCGTTACCCGCGTGTGTTTTTTCCTGCGCTGTTGCAAAAATATACAAACTCAAATCCTCTCAAATTGAGTGATGATTTACACACTCCACAGGCGTCTGTGGCTCTTTCCAGTCGTCAGCGCACTCGCCAAGGACCCGGACCCGGACCGCTGGTGCAGCTGAAACGGCTGCTACCGGCGGCGCCGCCGCTGCAGCCAACACCTCTGACGCTAACTGCCGCCGGCACCATCGCCGCCAGCGGCGCCGCAGGCCGCGGCAAGGGCAGCGGCGGCGGCGGCGGCAGCGGGCCATTCATCTTCAATCCATACGCGGCCAAGCGCCAAGCCAAACAAGAAGCCGGGGAGGCTAATGCCCACCCCCCTGACTGGGTGAGTTTGCGCTTCTGGGTGAGTTTATGCGTTTCGTTCCGTTCTCGTTGTTGAAGATAAGGTTTTATAGGTCCCTAAGTGTGATCCTGAAGGAGGAGGAGAGAAAAAGACGCCGAGGGTTGCACCCACCATCAGCCATCAGCTTTTTCCCCGTTCCGCGTTCCGGGAGAATCAAACACGGATGACCTCTCGCTTTCTTTTCCCCCCGGTACGCCGAAACATCCGGACCGTTACTGTGCCCGTAGGCGTGTAGTGATGAGGGTCGGGTCGAGGTGTACGTGGTCAACCCTCTAGCCGTACCGCTGAAGATTGACCAGCTACAGCTCCATGTCAAGTACCTAGGGCTACAGCTCCAAGGTGGGGGTGGAGGCGGGGGCGCTACGGCCGCCGCGTCGCTCACACGCGGCGCTAGCGGCCGCCAGCCGGCGGCGGCGGCGGCGGCGGCAGCAGCAGCCGGCGGTAGCAGTAGCAGTACGGGTGCTAGCGGCGCGGCGACACCGTCGGCTGCTGGGGCTGCCGCTGCTGGCGGCGGCGGCGCCGGCGGCGCCAAGGCTTTCCGTACGCCCTCACTTAATTTGGTCTTGCCCCCCAACGGCCGACCCCAGCGAGTGGTGCTCTGCGGGAAGCCACAACTGCCCGGATTGTACGGCATTGACGGTTGCCTGGTGCGTTGGCTTAGTGTGCACGTACATACATACAGACGGACGGACGGACAGACATATAAAGGGACGAACGTACATGGAGGGACGCAGGTTCTTATGATGCAAAGAATAAAAGAAATACCCTTCGGAGGCGTCACCTTCGTATAAGAGTCACTCTCCCTCACTCTCTCTTTTTTGGCAGGTGACTTGTTGGGGTGTATCTTGGCAAGTGCCCTTCTCAATGCCGCTGAAGAAGCTGGCGGGGACGGCGACGACAGCGTCTGCGGCGGCGGCGGCGGCGGCGGCGCAGGGGCCCCGCGGTGGTGGCGGCGGTGGCGGCGGCAAAAAACCTTCATCATCGGTGTCCGGTTGCCGTACTGTGCACGTCAACGTGCTTCCCCCGCTTCCCCTCGTCAGGGTGAGAGACCTTGTACGGCACTGTCCGGATATCGATATGACGGAAGCCTTGGGGGCAGAACACATGTTGCTGGCCAAGGGTCAGTGTACGACACATGTACGATATGTACGATATGGAAGGATTTGAAACTGAAAGTTTTCCTGTACGAGATCGTACCGCGCTGACGTCGGCTAGGGAAGCCACTTTGTACTTTGCCGGTAATGATGAAATTATCGTGTTGGGCTCTGCGCCATGGGCTTTGCACCCACCATCATCGCACCCGCAGGCCATCATCCGCGCAAGTCCCTGGGGTGGACCAGGGACGACGCAGTTGCACCCCCAAGGTGGTGGTGGGGCAACTAGCACCTCCTCGCCAGCCTCTTCCGTCTCCTCCCAGCCCGCCACCCCTGCGGCGGCGGCGGCGGCAGCTGCCGGCTCCGGAACCGGCTCGGCCTTCTCGGCCGCTGTTCAACAGCCTCAGCAAGTCAGCAGTCAACAGAATGTCCAGCTACAGCTACAGCAGCAGCAGCCGACAGCAGGATCGCACAGCGCTCTCTACCTGCAACAACAACAGCAACAACAACAACAACAACAGCAGCAGATAATGGGCATTTCGTTCGATTCGACGGTAGTGGCTGTTTGTCCTCGAGACGATGACATCCACGCGGCCGCGGTCTGTTGGGGTTTGGGGAGGGAGAGGGAAGGGGGTTGGGGAGGGAGAGGGATATAAGAGGGGACCGTCGGGCCCCTCAGGCCCCCCAGGTGTCTCAGATCAAATACTACGTGTGCGTGTGGGCGGGCAAACGACGTATCATCATCATCATCATCATCATCATCATCATCATCATCATCATCATCATCATCATCATCATCATCATCATCATCATCATCATCATCATGGGCTGTGCGTTTTATGTTTTACGGGAGCAGAGCGGAATATGTACGTGTGTGCGGTCCTGTACGTGTGTGCGGTCCTGTACGTGTGTGCGGTCCTGTACGTGTGTGCGGTCCTGTACGTGTGTGCGGTCCTGTACGTGTGTGCGGTCCTGTACGTGTGTGCGGTCCTGTACGTGTCCGTCCCATAAATGTATGTATCTGTATCTGTATCTATAAATGTATGTATGTTTATCTGTCCTCCCTTTCAGGCACACACCGCGTTTGCGGAGGATCTCCTGCGCAGTCCCCCCGTTGCGGTGCTTGAGGGGCAGCGGCTGACGTGGAGCCTAACTTTGCAAAACCAGGGCGCACTGCCGGTCACGGCAATGAGCGTGCTGGTCACCAACCACAAAGGTGTGCGTGGATTTATATAACTTTTGTTTGTTTGATCTTTTTATTTTTTGTTTATTTTTAGGTTTGGCGAAAATGAAATATGGGATAGTTTCTAAAACGCAAGAAGGTGGTTTTCAGGTTTTATAGTTTCATATTTATATTTTTTTGGGTTTTAAGCTGAATGTTGTAATGTTTTTTGTTTGCAGGCGCCGCTGTGAAACCTCTTCGAGGAGCCCCGCTCCCAGCAAGCTTCCAGGTACTTCAGCCAGGGCGGAAAAAGTCGCCTAGCCACCACAGAGCCTTTGTACGCATGGCTGACCCGTGGGTCGAAATAACTCGTCACTAACCCATGGGACTGAGTTGGCAGACAATGGATCGAGTGGGTCGAACAGATACATTTTAACTACCGACCCATGGGTCTATCCTACCTGGTGGCACCTTTCCGCGCAGGGAGTGCATCTGGAAGTGGACGATACAGCACTACAGCCAGCTACTGCTTCTACTACAGCCGCTACCATCCCTGCTACGGCAGGGGCGGTTGCGTCGGCGATAGCAGTAGCGGCGGCATCCAGTCCTCCCCTTAGCGCGACAACGTTGGCTGCCGATGCCACCGCCGCTGCGGCGTCCGCCCCTGGCGGCGCCCTGCCGCTTCGTCCAAACTGTCACGTCACGTTGCCGCTTGTGTTGGCTGTGGGAATGTGCCCCGATGTACGGGGTACATTCCGCCAGGTGTCTGTGGAGGTGAGGTGGTGGTGGAGGTGGAGGTGGAGGGGATGGGGGTGGAGGTGAGGTGGTGGTGGATGTGGAAATGGTGGGGATGGGGGTGGAGGTGAGGTGGAGGTGTATTTCGGGCGCAAAAGGAACCCCTGGAAATGTTGTGGTTGTAGGTGTGGGGATGGGGGTGGAGGTGAGGTGGGCGACCTCCTCCCTCCACAACGACAACTACCCCTACCACCACCACATTTCCAGGGGTTCATTTCGCCACCGTAAATCACCATCTCCTAACCCCCCGCACCTCCGCACATCCGCACCTCGGGACCAGCATCCATACATCACGATTTGTCAACGATGCTTCCACTTCAACCATGACCGCGACCCCGATTCCCCTTTCCCTTTCCCTTTCCCTTTCCCTTCCCCTTTCCCTCCACATTTCCTCTCGTGACCACACCACACCACACCACACCACACCACACCACAGATCACGATTACATACCTCCACAAGCCGGCAGCCGAACGACCGGAAAGATCCGAGGACGGCGCACCGCTGGTCGGCCGCCGAATTGGCCATCACCCTCACCTTCGACATCCAGCCCTCCCTATCCATCGCTTCCATGAACTTCCTTGACCACTACGCTCCTCTTCGAAACGGACAGAGGTTGCCTAATGAGGATCGGCCCGCGGGCTCACGGGTTTCTGGTGCCGCGGCGATAGGGGGATCGGACGGCGGCGGCGGAGCCGCCGCCGGCGGCG
>NW_003307584.1:961760-962340 GCF_000143455.1 Volvox carteri f. nagariensis | reverse complement strand
CCCCCTGATAATCCCCCCGATAATCCCCCCGATAATCCCCCCGATAATCCCCCCGATAATTCCCCCCGATAATTCCCCCGATAATTCCCCCCACACCGTAGGCGGAACGCAGTCCCGGGGCTGGTTCGGTTCCCTGCCCGCTCCCAACCGCAGCAGCCAGGGTGGGCCCCAGGCTAACCTGCTCATGCACCGGCAGAGCGGCTCAGCAGTAGCAGCTGGCCCTGGCGGCAGCAGCAGCAGCACCGGCGGCGGCGGCGGTGCAGGGTTGGGTCAGCACCAGCACCAGCACCAGCAGTCGTATCCCGGTGTGATGATGATGATGATGGGCGGTGGTCTACCAGCCCACCACCAGCGGCATCTAGGACCTTCCGGCCCGCCATTGAGCTCTCGACTTGCGGGCCTTGACCTCAGTGTATGTGGCGGCAGATCCACCCGGGTAGGCGACCTCTTCTTTTATCGGCTTGCGTGTTGGTCGTGTCAGCGCCATCCACCCAAATCTTGATTTTTGCTTCGGGGTTTAGTAGTAGTGGTGTAGTAGTGGTGTAGTAGTGGTGTAGTAATGGTGTAGTAATGGTGTAGT
>NW_003307584.1:959180-961710 GCF_000143455.1 Volvox carteri f. nagariensis | reverse complement strand
CCAACCGCGGAACCCCAATCCGCGTGCTTCAGCCCCAGACTTCACTCGGTCTTTCCGTACAATCTTCGCTGACATCACCAACGCTGAGTCAGCTCCTCCACCAGCCGGGGTCTTCCTCGTCTGCTGTGGGAGCCGTGGGCAGCTCGGCAGCTGGGCCGGTGGGGCCGGTGGACAGGCGGCCTAGCGGGGCGGGGGCGGGGGATGGTGACCCACGGGACGTGCACGTGGGTGCACGTGGGACTGGAGCAGCGTTCGCAACGCAGGTGAGAGTGTGTGTCTGTGTGCCTATGAATGTGTGTGTGAGAGTGTGTCTGTCTGTCTGTGTCTGTGTGTCTGTGTGTGTATGAATGTGTGTGTGTCTGTGTGAGCGTGTCTGTGAGCGTGTCTGTGTGTTGTGTGTACACTGGGGGTTGTCGTTGGTACCGTTGGTGGTTTCGGTAGCAGAAGTAGTAATGATGGTTATGTTGATGGCTGTGGGGGTAAGCTGATCATTTGGTCGATCTTGTGGGTGGGAGAGGACTGGGCCGTGGTGTGATGAGATGAGATGCGATGCAGTGAGATGAGATGAGATGCTTCAAGGTGTGCCGTACGCGGTACGCGTGTGCTGTGCTAGCATAAGATGTTGCGCTCTGTGCTCTGCCGAGCCTACCTGTCAACGGTGTTCTGCAAAGACCAGTAAAGGCGTTTCTGCTGGCACTCATCACTGCCACCCAAGGTTGCAAACACGGGTTACGCACGCTTGGCTCATTTCTAAGGTCCCTCCTTTCCCCCTTGCCGTACTTCGCACCCCTTCAGGGCAGCGTAACCGCTACCGCCAGCGCGAGCCAAATCGACATTGTCACCGCCAGTCAATCTCCTAGGGCGCCGGCGGCAGCTCCGTCGCCAGGAGCAGCAGCAGCTGGCGGCGACGCCACCGCCGCCGCCACCGCCGCCACGGCGGCGGCGGCGCCTGCAGGACTGCTGCCCTTGCGTGCCGTACATACTGGGCGGTCGGCGGTGGTGATCCCAGACGGTGGGTGACCTGGGTTGTTGGCGGATTTAGGTCAGAATTGGATTTGAATTTGGATTTGAATCTGGACCTGGATCTAGATCTGGATCCGAATTGTTTTCCTGTTGTATAGAGACCGATACAGCAGCAGCAGTAAAAAACCTTTTGAAAACTTTTGAAAAAACTTTTGAAAAAACTTTTGAAAAAACATGATGACCGACATGAAAACGCAAATATGTAAACGTAGCCCAGGACCTGTGTATTGGTGTGTTATGTCCTAGTGTAGCTGTTGTAGTGCAGTGCAATGCTGCAGGCCCGTAAAGTCTGTCTCAGGCCGGCACTGCCCCGACCACGGTATAAAACCGCGCTCCGAACGTGAGTAGAATAAGAATTCCGAAACAATTCACGTCCGTTCTGTGAGCAAAGACGATTTCGGTAAATTTATGGATTTCGGTGAGGCTGTCGTACCAATTCTTGATGTACAGTTCCGGTGAATTCTTACAAACGTTTCCTTGACAGCCATGTCAGTTTCAGAAGATTTCATAATCATAATTGATTCGCATATTTCTTAATAAGCTCATCATTACTGTGTAGCTATCGCGCTACAACAGTAGCTGTCTGGCATGGCACTGACCTGGACTGATATATCACAAAGTTGCCTAATCGGGACGTGGGGATGTAGCCTGTGCTGGACAGCTGTGACTCAAATTCTCTGTGTCAACGCAGGTCCCAATGATGCTTTGGGTCTGGTAACGGACAGCGTACTTTACGTAGCTGTGCGTAACACCAGCAGCTATTACTTCAGGTATGTCAGGTATTCAGAGGATGGATAGAAAAGTAGACATTGACACTTAAAAAATGTTGTATTCTATCTATCTATCTATCTATCTATCTATCTACCTATCTATCTATCTATCTATCTATCTATATCTATCTATATCTATCGATCTATATCTATCTATCTATCTATATCTATCTATCTATCTATCTATATCTATCTATCTATCTATGTTGTATCCTATCTATCTACCTATCTATCTACCTATCTATCTATCTATCTATCTATTTATCTATCTATCTATCTATCTATCTATCTATCTATCTACCTCTCTATCTATACCTATATCTTTAGTTGTGAAGGAAGTGAGAGGCCTGAGCGGATGCCTATTCGGGCTTCGGCCACTGATTGTTTTAAAGACCTTGACGGCCCTTAATTAGTCCCGCGGAATTTTCAAATGTGTTTACGGGTGCCGTTATGTTCCTCCCTTGGATATGCTGTTGCTCATCGTGATGTTTGTTATGGGAAGGGTGAAGGGTGTCTACTATGTTTGCACCAGGCGTATGTCGTACTGTATGTATGTCCGTCCCAACGCAGGGCATGGTTGGCGCGATTTAACGAGCCGGGGGTCCCGCCGCCGCTGACGGCTGCTGCCGCCGCGGCGGCGGGCTGTACGGTTGAGGTGCTACAGCCCGGAGATACTGCCCGCCTGGCATGCGTGCTTCAGTCCGCTGCGCACGCCGCCCTGGCGGCGGCGGCGGCGC
>NW_003307584.1:957480-959010 GCF_000143455.1 Volvox carteri f. nagariensis | reverse complement strand
CAACGCCGCCGCCGCCACAGCTGGCACCAGCTTCCGCCGCGTACGGCTGACGATACAGCCCCCCGGCGGTGGCTCTGGCGTCGACCATGACGGCAGCACCGAGACAGGTACGACCAGCGCAGATCCCGGCGCAGCGCCGGCGCCGGCGCGGTTAAGCTTCGGCGGCGGCGGCGTTGCCGCTGGCGCCGCCGCCACCGTCGAGTTGGCTGAGGAGGTGGATCGCATGTCGGCGGCGGAGGGCCTGGCTGAGGAGTGGGCGGTGTTGTGGGAGATGGTGATGGGGCTTAGCGAGGAGGCGGCGGGACGCGTGCCGCCTCGAGGCGTCGTACGTTTGGCGGCGGTCGACATCGCAAGGGTGAGTGTCGCTTCGGCGAAAGCTGAGTCCCTGTTTCTTCATGTTCCTTTTAAGTTTCTCCTTTTCTCCTTTTTTCTCCTTTTTTCCTAATTTTTCCCTTGTTTTTCTGTTCCTGTCTCCTTCCACATTCCGCGAGTGTGTCGTACATGAAGGGGAAGGGAATTATTTCCGTACTTCTATCCGTTGGACCGGGTTGAATTCCCATTCGAACGCCCGGGCGGGGGAGGCGAGGCGAGAGGGGGAATCCGATGGCGTGTCGCCCGGGGGGGCATCTAGACGCGTTGGCGCAGACCCACGAATGTGAATGTTGTCCAGTCCTGCAACAGTCCTGCCGTTGTTAATGTCGCAGCTGACTGCCGTAGCTTTCTTTTCGCCGTTTTCCGTACATTTGTTGTTGCAGAGCATGTCCAGCACGGCAGTACAGTCGTTAAGACCAAGCACCATCCACTTCCAATTTCAGGTGTGTAGGTTTCCGCTGGTGGCTGGAGGGCGGAAAGGTTGGAGGGCGGGAGGGCGGGAGTTGGTGTCAAGCGCGCGGAGCCTCTACAGTTTCCGGAGAGGTGTCTTTAAAAAATGTCTCTAAACTCGTTGGCAGCGTTGGCGGTTGGTGATTAACGGCTGGCGGTTGGTGGTGGTTAGAATGATGGAAACTCATTGCGATTATGGTTAGGCAAGCAGGCAACTGGTAGCAGGCCATGGCGCTCACATTCCTTTAGCCAAACTAATGACAACTAGCCGTCCATTCCCCCTCAAGCCCTCCATGAGTGAGCTTCGCGACGTCTTCATCACCGGGACCGGCGCCGTTCTGCCCGGCGAGCGGATCGGCAATGATCGGATGGAGGACTTCATCGGCCGCATCGGCGGGCGGGCCTCCGCCGTCGGGCGGCGCGCCCTGCGCTGGAACGGGATCGAGGGGCGGCATTACGCCCTGAACATTGACGGGGAGCCGCTGCACTCCAACGCCTCCATGTGCGCTGAGGCGGTGCGGGCGGCGCTGGATGGGGCGGGCTTGAGCCTCGGCGATTTGCAGCATCTGGGGGCGGCGGCGACGCAGGGCGACTATCTGGTGCCCGGCCACGCCAGCGCCGTTCAGGCCGAACTGGGCGCGGGGCCGCTGGAGGCGTTCAGCTATCAGTCCGTCTGCGCCAGCGCCCTGATGGCGGCCAAGGGGGCGT
>NW_003307584.1:881082-957430 GCF_000143455.1 Volvox carteri f. nagariensis | reverse complement strand
GAGCACAATACACCCAACCACACGACATACATACAAAAATCATACATACAGAAACGTTCCGTACCTAACTGAAGGCCGCCGGTTGGTTTATCCTTAATTTTGCATTTGTGGAAGCATCTTTCATTGGCCGCGTGCGGGAATCATACCGGGGTCAACGGGCTGGCGAGAGCTTGTGATTACCGGGGTCAAGAACTGAGAGTAATTGGTGTTGGTCAATGGCTTCCAATTGCATTCATCCGCTTTGCGGTGGCATCTGTCAGCGCAGTCTCCACACCGATGAAAAGCTTGTCGCTTGCCTTAGATTTGATGTCCCCCCGCGCCTCACTACGTTGTTTCCTTTCCTAGCCGCTTGTTGCGTTCCGTGGTTGCAGCTTCGTCGGATGTAGCCCCCCCTGTGGGATACAGCCCCATCATACAGCCCCATGCCCGCGATACAAGCGGGATGTATGATTTGGATTGTTCTAGGAGGGTGGCCCTATATGAGCATTTTCCTGGCCCTATTTTATGTCTTATCTGTACTGCAGGCTTTGGGGCTGTTGCCTTACAATGTGGCCGGTTCGGTGTGGGGCCTTCGGGCGCAGCTGGGTAAGTTTCCCCTTGGTCCTTCGACCCGTGGGTCAGTGGTGGCCTGTAAGCTGTGATGTGTATGTATGTATGTGTGTGTATGTGTGTATTACAGCCGCCGCTGCTTGCACAAACAATTAGCGCTCCGCCTTAACGAACCAAGAGGTTCATCAAGTTGAGATGCAGCTACAGCCGCCGCTTTTAGTTTTTGCGGCTTTGTACGACAGCAGTTGTCTTATCCTGACCCTCAAATCTGATGATCTCCACACACGACACACATACACACATACACACAAACACACACTTTTGTTATGAGTTACTTCCACCGGCTGCGTCGGGGGCGCTCGCCCTCCTCCCGGAGTGTCGTACGGTGCTGCATCTCCCACTTCCCTCCCCTTGTTCCTTTGGACACGTAAACCATTTGCTACAACTTGGCACGTGTCGTACGCAGGTGAGATATTCCGATTGGAGCTGCTCGTCCACAACCACGGCAGTCACACACACCATGTCACCTTCTCCTTGGCGGCGTCACCGAACGCGGCCGCCTCCGCCACGGTGGTGGTGGCGGTGGCGGCGGCGCCGCCGCCGCCGCCGTCAGACTTCTTCGCCGCAGGTTCGTCATGCCAAAGTGGTTGGGGGTATTATCCGTACCAACCGCACCAACAGCTTCAACCGTATCCACAACAGCAGCACCAACCATTTCGATACCAAGCTCAAGGTCTTCAGGCGCCGTCTTCAGGGGGATATGCTGCAGGTGTCGTACAGCCGACGAAGGAAAGCTCGCTGGCGCACGTTCACGCGGCTTCCTTCCAAGGCATGCACGGTGTACGACAGAACCAGCAGAATCGCCAACCCTGTACGAGCGACGGTTACACTACCGGGCCCAACTTCGTTCTGGGAGCAACCGGCAACCCGATCGTGGCGTCCTACGGTAGAGGTACCGCCAACGCCAGCGCTGGCGAGTTGTACGGCGGCGGCGCTGCCGCCGACGCAGCTGCCGCCGTACACGTGCCGGAGCCGGGTATCGACCCGGGTGTCGTCCTGGTTGGTGCGGTACATAATGTCCTTGTGACCGTTGGGCCCCGTAGTACGGTACGGCACCCGCTGGCGTTGTCGTTCGTACATCCTGGGCTGTACCAGCTGTACGTGTATGACGTGTGTGCGATACCGCAGGGCGCTGATGTGCAGCTTGTTGCTTCGGGAGGCCGAGCTGGGGGCGCACAGACAGCGCCTCCGCCGCCTTTGCCGCCTCTGCCATCACCGCCGCAGCGCATATATGCGTCGATGGATCGCCTCAATGTGTTGTGCGTTTAATTGTCGTACAGACGTATAACCGTGTGCGCTGTTCCGGTTGCGTCATTTTTTACGGCGAGCTTTGCGGCGACGGCCTTGGTGAATGGCGGGAAGCGTATTGCTGGATAAATGATGCATATCTCTCATACATACTCTTCGTAAGTCTGGAGCCCACTGTAACAACCACAAGCACACACACACACACAGACACACATATGCACGCACTTGAAAAGTATGTCTTACATTGCAGCCGTGCTTGTTGCCGTTGCCGTCGGTACGTCTAGCCTATAGACGTTTTTTTAGCGTCGCAACACATCGGGTAGGGTATCGTTCGTTTGTTGAGAGAGAGAGAGAGAGAGAGAGAGAGAGAGAGAGAGAGAGAGAGAGGCGCAACACGTGTGCCGAGATATGATGTAGCAACGCAATTGTGGACGGCAATTTTCTGCAGCTGCTTGTCCTGCTTCTTATCTATCTCATTTATATCCAAAATTCCCATCGCGGCATTAAGTTACGCCGCAACGCGGAGGAGGAGGAGGAGGAGGAGAATAAAAAAAAATACGTAAGCAAATGAAAAATTCAACAGGAGAAGCGCCAACTTATAGTGCAAGCAAAACTCGGTGTAAGAGAAAGGTTCAAGGGGCCCAACGAACAAGAACATGGCGCGAGTGAGTACGTGATTTATATATGGCCCTAGGGAACGTCCCCCCTGCCCATCATTGTGATGTCAACTGAAAACTGACGTGACGGCGTGCAGCGAAAGTGCAGGTAGCGCGCTGTCGCCTTTCGCATCGCAGACACACGTGTTTAGTTTGTACGGCAGTTTATTCGGTTGGCGAACGTGTGCCCGTTGGTACGACGGACCCTTTGCTGAATGCGCGGGGCAGAAGTAGCCCCCGCGAATGTATATGCTGGTAACGCCCTCGCTGGCACTCGCTGTTCTTCTGTGCCGCCGAGACTCCTTTTCGTGGGAGATCGCTTCTCCGCACGTTAATGACGTGCTAATAATGACGTATCTGTAGTTCCCGCGCGGATGTTTTAACGGCAGCAGCAGCAGCTGTAGCACCTGCAGCTGCATCTAGCTGCAGTAAACGCAGCGATAGCATAAACGGCATGCACCGCCATGCGGAAGCAATGTGATAGCCCTCATAGCAAATCGTACGGCCTGTATCACTTTGCTGAATGATCCATTTACAAACTACCCGTTTCTGATGAACGCCGATCCATGCGGTGCATTAATCAAATAATGATTCAGCTGTGCCGGAGATGACATCAACAAACCCGCCGGTTTCTTGCCTAACCACGACCGCCCGCAATGGTGAACGCAATTTCGTAATGACTACAAAGCCCGCGATTGAGAATACGTTATTTGTCTCGCGCCGTGAAAAAGTATGCAACTTGCCAACATATGGCTGTTCACAATCTTCTTATGGAAGTCAGTCGGTCACGACTGATTTCTTATGTATTATGTCTTGATTATAAGTATTGGAGATGATATATTCATTTATTAACATATGAAAGTCTGGTCGCTTCGGTGCTCGCATATGAGCAATGGGCGGGCGGCAGTAGGCGGGCGTGGAGAGGTCACAAAAGTCGCCTTTAAGGCTGCAAAGAACTAACGTGTTATTTGAGCATGTATAAATAATGCATAATGTAGCGGCATTGTTGTTAATATGTTCGATTTGTGCGGCTCCGTATGTAGCGCCGCGACGGCTTATGCTGTACTTCGCTGCAAACGGTCTACAGGCCCAGCTAGTTGCGATCCCATCAGCTTGCTGAGCTAGCTGCCCATTTTGGCCCATCTTTCAGAAGGTCTGTTGAATGTTAAGATGCATCTGTTAAATTTTGGAGGGGTTACGCAGGAACGTTCTTGTCCGGGTTATGCGATGGCGGAGTTGCGCAAAACACGGGTGCGCCAGCTGTGACAACTATGGACCCAGATTGCAAGCATCTAGGCAACAGTTGAGTACCGCACATATGATTTTGTGATGGTGGGTTCATGTGTCCTACAAGCGATCCAGGTGTCATACGCGATCCTGCGATGCTCGAGCCAAGCCGCATCTAGTTTCGTTCC
Organism: Volvox carteri f. nagariensis; assembly: GCF_000143455.1. Classification (NCBI taxonomy): domain Eukaryota; kingdom Viridiplantae; phylum Chlorophyta; class Chlorophyceae; order Chlamydomonadales; family Volvocaceae; genus Volvox; species Volvox carteri. The sequence goes on along the minus strand of NW_003307584.1, from coordinate 953,502 downwards.
CTCAGGGGCTTGCTACTATCGAGCTGGGGTCTATGTTAGCGGTGCTGTCGTTTCTGGGTGGATTAAGTGGTTGGGATGGTGGGCGTAGGGAGCATGTCGGTTGGTGGGCGAGGTAGGTAGCAGGTAGGTAACTAACCCACAACGAGTTACCGCGCCGCGACATAGGCCTTTCAGCTCCTCGGGACGTAGCACTACCTCATTCTGTTCCGCGCCGCTGCGTTTGCTCGCCTAAAATGCTAGGAGATATTTTCAAATGAGAGGTAACTAGAGCTGTTCCACATTTATGGTCGAGGGTGCGCGGGTAGTAGCTGAGGAGTAGCTCAGTACCTGCCACAGCGATTCCGGCCGCCCTTGAAGAGCAAGTTATTAAAGATGCAAAATGAATTGTTGATCATCTCCCGTAATTTCAGCCATGGTAGACTAGGTGCAAATTAATGTGCACAGAAGAAACAGATACCGTGGAGTCGGCAGCTGTACGACGCGCTGCTGTAGAGCATTACACAGACAATCATTTTATCACATACCTTGCTATTAACACATAGAGCCTGTTGAGTAAGATCGAAGCGTGTTAAATTACTCGCAAGGCCTAATGTGTAAGCTTATGAGCGGCAACCAGAGGTGAACTTACTGCTTGGCTTCCCATTTGAGGCAGGAAATCAGTCATTAGGGTAGAGTCGTTGACAGCTTCGTGGCCATGGGGGCCTGCTCGGCGGGTCGCAGTTGCGACCTTCAATCGTGGTCCTCATCGGTCAGATTGGCAACAGCTCTATTCCTCACAGCTGTTTTGGTCGTCCATGCGCAAGATATACCAACTGTGGAGTTACGAAGCGGGATCCTTGAGCTCAAGTGAGTACCGTATTACAGTTCGGGAAACAAGGACAGTGCAAAGCAAACGTAAAGCCAGCTTGGCTGATATGTTACTCTTTTCCATAAAAGTCTTATGTGATGTCCCTCTGGGCTGTGGGGTTGTGCGAAGTGTTCATGGCAACGTACCATTGGACTTTGCAGAACAAGAAGAACAACTTAGTCCCTAGTTATTGCATTGAGTAAAACATTTATAATCGCTCACACGGGTTGGCTATGTCGTCAATTCTGATGATTATATCCGCCCACCTGGACATGAGCATCTCTTGCTGCTGTTACTGTGGCACATATAGGGTAAGGTTTTGCTTTGTGGTGTCCATGCTGGCTTTATGCACCCATTTGTTCGACCGTCAAGGTGTGCAAAGTTGCACTCCGCGGCACAAGCCAGCTCAAAGTTTACAGCTTGTTACCGGGAGCACTGCTGCCTTGGGGAAATCCTTTGATATCAATTTCCTGTCGTCTTACTTTAGTTCCCAGTGCCCGCGTGCTCGTAAGGGGCTGCAGCAAGCAAAAGGCATCAAGTAGCGGGACAACGCATGGCAACGCCGCACATGCGTGTGTGCGACTCATGATCCGCCTCATGCCTTTCTGCTCCTCGCGCCTTCAATTCCGTTGACATGGGCGTGGCATAGCCCTTGTTCTGCCCAGTTCCCTTATCGTTGTGTTGTTCCCGCGGCCGTAGCAGCTCTAGAATTCTAGATGTAGTGATTCCGTATTCACACACGCGCGTCAAAAATTACAACTAAGTTTGGTGTTTGGCTTGTCTTAAGCATTGGGCCCAAAGGTGCCCGAGGATGAGCTAAGCTGCAGCGTCGACGGCAGGCAGTCTCACGCAACACCCTTTCCTAGCGCCTGCATACTAGTTGGAAACTGCGTGTCCGCGGGATGGAATCTGGCATAAGCGTACCTGCGTCACCGGCCGGCACGTTGGCACTCGTTCCAAGAAATTATGAGTGGGGTTACAGCGTATAATAGGATGGGATCGCCGGTAATGCCCACATCCTTCAGCTTTGTAGGCCAGGGGATGCCCAAATAGGTACAGAGGAAGATGTTCCACGAAGACGTTAATCAGACCGAGGCAAACAGACAGGCTGAAAGACATGCACATGCATGCGGATAGACAGACAGACATATACCCAGACAAACATGGGGACACAATCATGGGGAATCATGTACAGATATTGAGGAAGACACTCAAAGAGATAGATAGACAAACGGACAGACAGATTGGCAGACAGATAGGCAGACAGATATCGAAGCAGACTGGACTAGATAAAAGACGGACAGACAGACAGGCAGACAGACGGACGGGACAGACAGCCAGAGATGTTGTATGGTGTGGCCATGCATTCCTTTCGCCGGTACTATTACGCCGGTGACGCCGTTGTCTGTCGGGTCAATAGGAGCAACCGACTGCTGTATATTGGTACCGACTACCAGTATCTAACGTAATCTTGCTTGAAATCCAAAGCGGAGGTTATGGGGGCCCCCTTCTCGATGCCTATCGGAGCCCCTGCCCAGCCACCCCGTGTAACAGGAGATGGGCCCAATGCCCCAATATGTAGCGCTTTCCCCCTCTTCTTTTTCGGCTTCATTCCCAAACCTTGCCAGTGCAAACTCAACTCGCTATCCGCGCGCCCCCTGATCACGTAACATGTCGATCCGTACAGGCTGCCTTCGGAAATCGATCTCACAGGTGGCCTTCCACCAGGCGGCGACAAGGGCGTTCCCATCGGGTTCGACTTGAATGCACGGAACCAGTACTTGGTGCAGAGTCGTACTGGTGAGTGGGAAATTGAACCCCCCCTGAAGCCCCCCAGTAGGTGGGGATGCGTTCCCAGGTCCGTATGATGCATAGTGCGGACCCCTACTGGCAACTTCAGTCCGCTCTCGGCATGGGGACAAGGGTTCCGTCCCAGAGGCTGTAGCAGCCCTCGGGGTCTCTCTTTTTGCTGCATGTTATCCTACCATGTCACCTACCACTGTTCTGCTTCTTCACTGCATAATCTAATAGTATATTACAAGGAGCAGGAGTACATTGTCCCTGCAGGGGTAGGCTTGCTGCTTACCCTGCACTTACCCCCGCTTCCCCGCATTGTGCGTCGCGTAGTGTCCACCTTCCCTTAGTGTCCACCTATACTAGGCGTGGGGATGTGCCACGGCAGGTACAGCGCAGCCTGCTCCAGGTACAGCGCAGCTCAGCGGGGATGTCGGTAGTGGGTCTCGATCCTGGGATGTCGTAGTGCCTTGCCGTGTATACTGCCTAATTGCCTCGTTCGCTCGCCGTTCGCTCCGTTCACCATTCAACGTGTTTGTAGAGCGCAAGGAGATTTTGCTTGCGCATGCCGTCCTTTTTGTTTTACAGATGACACCCTGTGGCCGCTGCGTAATGAGCTGGTAAAGCAGAGCGTGAGCGTGCTGGAAGTGGTTGCCACTAACACGCTTCTTGTGTTCGGCCTTCCTGGAGCTATCGTTAAAGCAGCCTCGTCGTACAACGCGCTTGTGGTGAGTACGGAAATACACCACGATTGTATGTGTTTCTACTTTTTTTGCGCCGTCATCTCGTTCCTATTCGCTCATCTTTCTCCCTTCCCTTCTCCTCTTTCCCTATTATGAGGTTTGCACTACACTCCACTCCAACCCCACCCCACCCCACTCCACTCCACTCCACTCCACTCCACTCCACTCCACCCCCACTCCACTCCATTCCGAGTCATAGTTGCTTTGTTTGAGGGATCCTAAGGGGTGTGACTAAGGAACATCTGGCTTTCTCACACTTGCGGTACTGATGTACGGCTTGCAATTGCCGTGCACGACTTTACCCCCATATGCCGTACACCGTATGAATTGCTGCCGTACATAACTTTCCCACTTCAGGGTGAGTACCGGGGCGATTACAAGATCTCCCCGGAGACACTGGTTGTTATCAGCTCAGCGGCGCCAGCCGCCCCAGCGGCCGGGGGCGGGCGGCGAAGGCTCCAAGAAGGGGATGAAAACCTCCTCAGCGACCTCCTGCGCGGCAACGGCGTCCCGGGGACGCCGAGTGCACTCAGTGGCCTGATGACGTGGGATATGTACGACATTGGACGAAATGGTCCCGGAGCAAAGACCGGTGATAACAGCCGCACGGCCCCGCCGCCGCCACGGCCTCAGCTGAAGGCAAACGCCACTCTGTACGGATTGGTCGCGCGCCTGGTTTCGGGGCTTGTACGGGACCCCTTGACAGTCCAAGTGTCGAATTGGCGCTATCGAATGTTGGACCTTTTCGGACTGTCCGCGAACGACCCATGCGCACCACGTCTTGTAGACTCGGGCCAGGCCAACTCCCTTTCCACGAGTATCCTCGTCTTCGTCTGCTTCCAGGTGGGGCGCTGGGGTTGGGGTGTGGGTTGAAAGATGGGCGGTGCGGGTTGTATATCACCTATTATATTATATCATTATATAATATTACGTGATTTACGTTAATTACATTATTAATATTTTTTGTATTTTTATATTTTTATATTATTTGTATTATAGTATAGTATAGTATAGTATACCACCTATTGAGCCGAATATCGCTCATGGGAATTTCAGTAACGTAGATGTAACGGACGTACGGCGTACGGCATGCCATTTGCCCACGCGGTGCGGCATTAATAATGTCAGCGCAGGGAATCGCGAGATATCTCGGGCACATGTGTATGCTTGAATACTTGATGAAAAGAGACACAACGCGTGCCAGAACGGATGGCATCAACTATTGTGGGTTGTGTTTGTCCATGTGTGTGTGCTACCGTGCATACTCTTACAGACTGATGAGCCCTATGGATGTGCTTTGTGTTTATTTTCCAGGATTTCAACCGGACCATTGACTGGCTGAAGCGGGAACCCCTGGTGACTTGGGTTGAGCCTCTGCTCCGAGCTGAATCGACAAACGCAATCGCAGGATGGATCTTACAAACAGGTATGTACGGTAATTTACTTACATAGCACCCACCATCGCGCAAATATTATTTAATACCATTCTTACATAAAAAACCCAATTGCAAAATAAACCTGCACTCGAGCAAAGGACCGGTCAGCCATCATCACACATCTCCCTTCCCTACAAGCATTTGCTTCAAATTCAAAACATACTCCCAAGCAACGGAACACGGCGAAGCCAAGCAGGTGACGTTGATACATACATACATACAGAAAAGCATGTGCAGAAGAGAAAACACATGCCGAAGCTATGGATGCCTTTGATAATGACATAATGTCCCCCTCCACACACACACACATACGCGCATACATACGCGCATACACGCACGCAGTTGTGACGAGCCTTGCCTTGAACTTTTATCTTATCTTATTAGCGCGGCACCATACCCACAACGCGTTGAGTTCAAAAAAAGGGAAGAGGCAGCACAACAGCAGCCACCTCGGCGAGATCTCTCACACAGATCTGCGTAATCCGTGGCCTGAAAGTCCGAGCCGTCTGGAGGGGCTTATGTAACCCTCTGTAAGGCAAAGACAAAATCAAAAATGATTTAATGGTTATAATATTATAATAAAATAATATTTTGTGGCGATTCTGGATAGACATTGGCCTGCACGACCTGCACCGTGGTTCTCATAGATAATGCTAGATAAGAAGCTTCTTACATCTTGTGCGCAAAACACACTCCCGTAGGCAACCTAACGGCAACGCAGTACACGAACCCGACGGCGGCCCTACGACCTTACTGGAACGCCACCCTCCGCGGCGAGGGAGTTATTGTTGGGGTAAGTGAGTCCACCCGCTTTGCGGTTCTTGAAAAGGCGGAAATTGTGAGGGAAGGGAATCAGCGGGTTCTGATCTTGACTTTGCAGTTTTAGACAGCTCCTTTCCTCCACTGCCAAACTACTGCCAAACTACTGCCAAACCGTAGCGAAGCGGAACCAAAATTGTTGCTACTGCCTTCGATGCTGCTGCTGCTGTTGTTGCTGTTGTTGTTGTTGGTGGTGGTGCTATTGTTGTTGTTGTTGTCCTTGCTGGCATTATTATTGCATTAATGCTGTTGGTGCCAGTAACGATGGCGATGGCGATGATGGCGATGATGGCGATGGTTTCTGTGTGCCGATCTTGAGCGCAGCGCCCCATGTACGGATTCGGTACTGCATGTGTAGGTGGGTGATACTGGTGTGGACATGTCCCACTGCTCCTTTATCGACAACAAGTACCGCCCAGGCAGCCTTCGTTCCATGTTCGTGGGCAACCCACTTCGCCTGTACCTGCCGAACCACCGAAAGGTCGTGCAGTACGTCCTCCCGGAGGGCTCATGTGAGTCTTCGTTCTTCCTGCTTGGCCTAATGAGCGTGTTGTATCCTGTTAGGTATTCTGTTAGGTATTCTGTTAGGTATTCTGTTAGGTATTCTGTTAGCTATTCTGTTAGCTATTCTGTTAGCTATTCTATTAGGTATACTGTTAATTATTCTGCTAAATGCGACTGGGACGGCTGCAACGGCGACAGCTGTGATGCTCGTGCAAACCCCTCCACCCTTGTTGAATGAGCAGATGACATCCGACAACCTATTTTATTCGTTAGCACTCGCTCATCCAGTCCCCACTCTTCCGCAAGCATTTCCGCAAGGCCCCCGCAAGCATTTCCCCCTCAAGCGTTTCATCTCATTCCATCATAACGCAACTCCGGATCCCGATATTCCCGATACTCACTCCTCGCAATACCGCTATTTCTCTTGCTTTTCACACAGACGCAACGTTGTGCCTCACACATAGACATATGCCCCTGTTGACTCCGCAGCGGCGAGCTGCATATATCCTATGTGCACGCGAAAAAACATTTCGTAACACGTGGACAATCCTTTGTGTAAAAGAATGATTGCATGTTTTGGTTTGTGTCGCAGCCGTTGCCTGGTTTGGCGACGAAAACGATGGGCACGGCACGCACGTCAGTGGCAGTGTGGCGGGCTCTGTCCTCGACAGCAACGGCCAGCTCGTGAACGACGCTTCGACCGGCTCCGCGCCCTTCGCCCGCATCAGCATGTTTGATATTGCGTACGCTAATATGAGCGGGCTGTACATTCCAATTCCCCTGGACGACAAAGTACTTCCGGTGAGAGGAGATATTCTGAGATACCGTACTGTACGGATCCCGGATTATAACTGGATACGTATATATCCCTTCCGTTCGCGCGGGAACCTCGTGTATTGCATGTATGCGCGCGTGGATGGCTTGGTGAATGTACGGATGGGTGTGCGGACATGGAGTCAGTGAAATGGGCTGCCGTACGTGCACCTCCCGCTGAAAGAGCCAACTATCCAACTATTACAGGTTACAAAGGCCACTACAAAGACGTTCTTTGACATTTTGCGATGGCGGAATGCCCCGGGCACAGCTATAACAATATGCCCCGTGCACGGTTGATATCACGTTGCAGGACTGCAGAATGCTTTATCCCCAACCCCACACCCACTCCCACTCCCACACCCACTCCCACACCCACTCCCACACCCACTCCCACACCCACTCCCAATTTAGTACCACTATGCTGTGGGAGCTCGCCTCAGTTCCGAGAGCTGGAGCCAGCCGTTTGGCCTAGCGACAGCTTACATGGAGTATGCTCGTCAGTTTGACGCCTTCGCCTGGAGAAACCCGGATTTCCTGTCAGTTGTCGCCGCCGGCAACTTCGGTGCGTTGCCTTGCTCTGCGTATGGGATTTGAGGGGCTGAAGGGCCTTAATATGGAGATAACTGACACCACACCGTATGTGCGCTTTCTTGGCTCTTCCTTATAGTCTTGACAGATCCGGGAAATCTTCTTATGATGCGTGATGACATGGTTTGATGCGAGGTACAGGGGCGGCTGTTTTCGTGCCCCTCTTGGCCCTGCCATTGTCGAGCTTATGCCCGCTGTCGGACATGACGGCTCATGCCGTGCTCCTCCTGCCCCGACTGCGATGACTCGCTGGCGAGCGACGGGATGACGGCCTGACTATTGTGTCTTACAAGGAACGGTGCTAAGAACCCACGATGCGGATTATTATTGCAAAATGAAATATTCCCCTACAGGCTTTAATGGACTGATGAGCACTGTCACGTCGCCTGGGACGGCCAAGGTACGTTTGGGAAATGCGAAGGCGCGATCACGGCCACACACACATGTGTGCACACACACACACAACACACACACACACTTTCTCTCTTTTTTCTCTCTCTCTCTCGGACCCACACGCACACGCGCACCACACCACCGCACCATACATACATACATACATACATACATACATACATACATACATACATACATACATACATACATACATACATACATACATACATACATACATACATACATACATACATACATACATACATACATACATACATACATACATACATACATACACGCGCACATGCCATTATGACATGTCATCCGCATTCCACGCATTCCGCTGATAGATGGTTGTCCCTTATGTGTTTCCGCAGAACGTCCTTACAATCGGCGCCTCCCTGCCCACCATCAAGGGCTCCACTGACCCCACGGTCAACCGGGCTTTCCTCTTCCGCTACAACAACACTGCCACCTCCCGACAAGGCTTCGCGGTGAGCTCTGGTGGATGTGTTGAATGGGGGCCATGCAGCAGCAACATCACCTTTGAGAATTCACTGAACAGCTTTATTTTTACTTGGTACCCTGCACCCATGCACCCGTGCACGCATGCATGAGGTGCACGTATCAATGATTAGCAGCGAGCCCACGGATGCTACGTGACGGGAGCCATCATCAGATGCACAGACATATATCATACATGTTGGTTTCCTTTGCTCGCCTCCTCCTAGCGCTTTCTGTTAAATCTTTATGCTTGTATCGTCGTTTATCTCTTTTGTCTTTTTTCTCTCTTTCTCTCTCCCTCCCCTTTTCTCTGTCTGTCTCACGGGCGCACGGTTATTAGTTGTGTGCTGCAGCATCGTGTCATCATTCGTTTGACGCGCGATGGCCGGTGAATACGACAGATAGACCAAAGCGGTGTGCCCCTTCCTGGCCGTGTGAACCCGGTACCTCCAGGAATAAATAAGTTTCCGTAAATATACGCGTTCGTTCTGCTATTGTTGTTCGTGGATGGGGGCCTCCGGGGACTTGCTAGGATTGCTTTACACCGCGCTCCCCCTCGTGCGGGAGGAGGACGAAGTTGCGATATGTAGATGTTCACAACCCTCTTCGTGTTCTCTGAATCCTTGTCATATGCAGCTGTGGCCACGACGAGGATCAAGCATGGCCAACTGGACGGCCGTGGCGAACAACAGGGTAGGGTTGGGTTGGGCTGGGCTGGGCTGGATGGGAACATTCTTGGATACGATCGGAACTCAGTTCTGTCCAAGCCGCCATAGTAAATTTTCATTTCAACATCGCTGTATTCAGCCAATGAAAAAGCCATGCTAGTGGCCAGACATGTCCTTCCTGAAAACACGCTCGCCCACCAGTTTGCGTTGTCCGGTTTGATTGAGCTCACGGAATGGCTTTTCACACAGCAAAGCGTCTCGTCACCAACGTAAATCTTGCCGTTCCGTGCTTCCTCCGCTCTGCAGGAAGTGCCTGTGCGCATGGCCAACCCCGAGCACGCCTGCACGAGCCTTACCATCAACGCGACTGGCAGCATCGTCCTCATCGATCTTGGTGCTCCCGGTGCGACCTGCACCCTCGCTCAGCGAGCCACCAACGCCGTGGCGCGGGGGGCCGTTGGCGTCATTTTCATGCTGGAATCAGACAACACCTTTGTCGAGGAGTTTGCCATAGTCAACCCGCCGAACATTCCTCTGCCTTTCGTCTACGGCTTCACAAATCGGGTGCGTCTGCGGTTATATTAACGTAGCCCGATACACAGCAAGCCCTAGCCTCAAAATCGTGATTGCTGTGGGGTGACATGTTGGGTGCACGTGCACGGTAATCAGCCCTGGCTGCCCATATAGCCTCGCAGCCCCGTGTCGATGTGGCATATTGACCGTGCCGCGAACCATGCATGCGATGATACATATATGTACCTACTCCCCGCAGTGGGCTGGCTGGTAATTAGCTGTCTGTCTGTCTGTCTGCCTGCCTGCCTGCCTGCCTGCCTCTAAGCTGCTGCTGGCCCTGCCGGCTGGCTGGTTAAATGCTGCTAACGCAGTAATGTATCGCCCGCCGTACATGGGCCCCGTTAACAGCAACTGACAACCTGGCCCGCACGGCAACCGACTGCGAAGAAAAACGTGCCGCTCCGCAACATACCTTCCTCGCCCCGCATACCTTCTTCGGTGCACATACCGACCGGTCCTACGTTGTGGTTCATTGTTTGCAGGCAACCGGTATCGCAGTCCGGACCTACGCACGGGGCAACGTTACGCTGACAAACCCGACCATGATCTGCCTCACCTATGTAAGCGATGGATGCTGGATGATGCATAGCAGAGCTGCGGCGTGGAGGATAGCGAATATGGATAGCAAATGCCGGCATGCATGATAACTTTTGTTGCACATACAGCAGTACGGCGTGTGCATGTGCATGTGTGTGTGTATGCGTGCATGTGTGTGTATGCGTGTGTGTATGCGTGTGTGTGCAACTTCTTATAGGCCTGTTCTTGCTTGTACAACCCTTCCTTAGCACCAACAACCATGTTTCTGCGCCGTTGTGCATGTGTGAAACAGCACAGCAACGTCGCGTTCTTCTAACGTAGAAACACTAGTGAGCGACTCTGCCTCTGTATGTATGTACCTGCCTCACTTTTGTAACTCGCTTTACCCTACCGCAGCCTAACATCAACTTGGGCATCGACGGCATCGCCTCGTTCTCAAGCGCCGGCCCCACCCGGGACGGCCGATTCAAGCCGGATTTGGTTGCCCCCGGAGGAGCTCCGGGCATTTTGTCTGCGGATTCTAGTAACTTCCCAATTGACGGCCTCAACGCAGACGTCACGGGTACGTGCAGAGAGCTCCTAAATGCAAATCGTGTGTCGGTGGATTTCCACCGAGCTATATGTTGCCAGGGTATTGCCAGCTTGATCCTCCCAAATTTTCTCTTCATAAGTACGATTTTTTTTGAAACTGCTTTCCCCATCGCTGATGCCGCCCCGCAGACGGCACCTGCAGCAAGAGCACGATCCGATACCAGGTGAGACATGTGCAGAAAACACTTATATTATGCGACTGTTGTGTTTCGCGTGTATGACTATACCCCGGTGTTTGTCGGTCATCCGCCTTAAAGCGTCGTCGTTCCCCCATGATGTTTCTACTGTTGCTGTGCCGTGAATCCTCGCCTGCAGGGAACCTCCATGGCAACCCCCCTCACTGCGGGTCACCTGGCCCTCATGCGCCAGTACTTCAGGTGAGTTCCGTTTTTATTATTATTACCAAGAACTGTTTGGCACACACTGCCTGGGTACAAATTGGTTGGTTGCTCGTTGGTGTATATTGGTTGTTCAGTCTCAGCAGCTGCCGAATTTAATCCATGATCAACGGCTGGCAAACCTTGCCCGGCAACCATTTTTCCATTGCATATTTACGGCGGGTCATTGAATATGTTACTTACTTGTTTACCTTGAAGCACCAGCCGCGTTCGCTTTATTTGTTTTTTGAAATTTGTTGAGCATTTGAGACACTACACCTAAAGCTTAGCACGGGGAAATATCTAAATTGGCGCGCATGCTCTTCCGCCCTGCCGTACACGTTCCCACGTCTGTACGATTACAGGGACGGCTTCTATCCGAGTGGAGTGAAGAATGACGTCCTTTCCGCGAGCTTCGAGCCCTCCGGCATGCTTATTAAGGTGCGTGTGGAGACGAACGTCCTGTAAAAGCCAGAAGGGAGACAGACACGCTTTCCCGCGTCAAGGCCTGCAGCGTGCGTCATGGACTCAACTAATCTCCACTCACCACTTCGTAATATTTTACACAGCGGGTGTAAGCATGCGAAAAACAGTGCACTTGCCAATGTATGTGTGGCTGCTGACGATTCGTAGCCTTGCAGCCTTATAGCCTGCTACGTTCCAACAGCTAGGCACCAAGCACGCAGCAGCTAGACTAGAAAATTATTTCTGCCTGCCCCTGGTAGTAACCTGTGGTAATTGCATGGCTTGTGGACTTGTCGTTTTAATTCTTGCTATGGACCTCTCGCGTTTTATTGCGCTCGAAATGTGCTAACCTCCTTTGTCTGTCTGTGTGTGCCAATCTGCATCCCGTTCCTCGCAGGCGTTGGCCATTGCTGGCGCGGATTCCTTGGCGGTGAGGGGCCCAACGGGTTTTGTGGCACCGCACTCCAGCCCATCCTTTCTCGTCACATGCGATTTTGTGACAATGTGTGCTTGCGTGTTAGCTCCTTTTGTCATAAACAATATAGCTTGGCATGTGGATATATCTGGGGTAATTGCCTTAAGCCGATTAACTTGGCATGTGGATATATCGGAGACATTTCTTTATTGTACGGAAGCGGATTGCGGTAGAAATGACATGACATGCGAGCTACCTGTCGACAACAAAATGCACCCGCCAGCGACAAACTGGTATAGCCTCAACTGGTATTGCTGCCTTCGCATTCGCTGCCTTGCGTTGCAGGGCGGCTACGCATTGTCTGGAGGGAGAGTGTTGGGTAACGCCCCTGATGGTTTCCAGGTAAGGACTCATCAGTCCGTACCCAAAGATCAGAATTATTCGTTTCCATGTCTCGGTCACTTACGTCCCCTCGCCAGCGCGTAGAGGCCGGACACCATTATCCAGCGTGGCTACTTGCTTGCATGCATGGGTGCAGCATTCCGTCGCACATGCCATCTTTTACATCATTTACCCCGGTCCCCATTCTCAAAACAGGGTTGGGGTCGGCTTGACCTTAGCGGATCTCTCCCGCTCCCGGGCCTTACGAATCCGAACGTCAAGGTGCAAGTTGCAGACTACGGCGTGATTACCAATGGCCAAATGGTTTTCCTTCGAGGCCTCAAAGCTACCGGCACTGGGTAGGTAATGCGTGCGTGGAAGAAGAAGCTTAGCACGATGATGTTTAGTAACGGCGGATGGCCTCCAACGGCTGTGTGCCCTCCAAGGGCAGGGCAGGGCCGGGTGGGGCCCAGACTGTTCTGTTGCGGTCGCGCGCGGCATTCGAGCTAATAAGCGACATGAGCCGGAGCTCAGTAATGTCATATATGTCCATTCATGGTTCGGAGCCATGGATCTCGTCGCAAGCATGCAAAGGAATCTGTGGCACTAGCTTGCCAACTCAATATTTTCGTAAAAAAATATTATTCTACTTCCTGCGTGTCCGCTTGCAGGCCGGTGTTTGCCACCTTGGTCTGGTATGACTACCCCGCTTCGGGTTCGGCTTCCAAAGACCTCTACAACGACTTGGATTTCGGATTCCAAATCAATCAGCGCAACACGTCCATCACAACCTACTCCGTGACTCGCAATGGTAAGTGAGAATCTTCTCCCATCTCAATTTGTGGAAACCGGAAGAGGCCTTAGCCATCGCGACCGGACAGTTCTTTCTGCGCTTTGGAGCTGTTACTAAAACAGCGCCTTATTAATCGCTTTTCATAATTTTTCTTATTCTCTTTTTCTCGTTTGCTGCGAATTCCGTAACGCAGATTCCGTGAACACTGTCGAACGCATCGAGCTGACCACGCTCAAGGCCAACGACCTCATCACTTTTGTGGTGCACGGACGCAACATCCGGCACAGCCTGCTGACGACGCCCGACGCCCAGCTGCCTCAGCGCTGGGCGGTGGCTGTGGTGGGCCACTTCAACGGGACGCTCCGGACCCAGTACAACCCATCCTACGTTGCACCCAACCGCTTGTCAACGGTGAGGCCGTCTGTCGGAGGACTAGGGCGCAACTTAACCATGCCTGATGCATGATAAGCATGAAAAATCCATCCCCTAAATAAGAAATAACGTTGAGCCACGCAATTATTGCAACTTTGGGGTTTTACTGCAACTTTGCAAAGTAAATTGCTGCAACGCATTACTGCTTTCCATTATTTCCTACACGCGTACGGCCTTGCCTATGTCATCAGCGGCCGCCTTCCATGTCGTACCTGCCATCACAGGATGGCCTACCAGCTCCAATGCTCGTCCAAAGCTCGGCAACGACGTCGTTTCCGTGTGCTGGATCGTTGCGGAACGGCACGCTCGTGCTTTCCACCGCGCTCTGCAATGACACCTCATCCTCAACTTTGGTGTTCACGGAGGAGCAAGGTCAGTTGGGGAGTTGCCAGATCAGGTGTCGCAGCTGTAGATAGTACGGCGCACGTATCGTCTATGATTACGCGCTAAAAAATGATTCACCATCATCTTATTACGAGGCCCCTTTTCATCAGTGGCCTGCTATTGCACCTGTTCCTGCTGCCGCCGCCAGCAAACGGTGTGCTACACGAGGGGCAAACGTTGCACCAAGACAGTAAACAGCTAATAACCGAGTTAACAGCTAATAACCGAGCTTCCTCAACCCGTAATTCTTGACCTGCCTATCTCGTAACCAATGACATAGAAACAATTCGTATACCGGGCATGAAACAGCGCTTAGTTGTGCGTTTGGTCGTGATTAAATTAAAAAAAAACACTTGGAAATGCCGCGTGCATAGCATCCGCTGCAACCTGTGGGGAAAGCAGGCGTCGCCGCGCGTGGATGCATAGTTATTACGGTTTTGGTTCTTCGCGTGAGCTCTCCCCTTTTTCCGCTGCTGCATGCATGGCTTGATACATGTAAGCCTTCCTGCACGCAACATGCAAACACTCCTTCCTCGCGGATGCGAGGAGGACCTGACATGCGTTCCTGTTATGCACACACATCTCTGTGTGCGTCAAGGTGGGGCATATCAGGGGGCCATATCTTTACCCGTGGCCGCTACCCGGTGAAACCCTGCCTTCACCGTGTGTGTGAATGTGTATGTTTGTGCGTTCGTGTCTTTGCTTTCACTCGCCCACAGATGTCCGGACCGGGTATTACTACTACGTTGTGCGAGATTCAGTTGGACTATGCATGGCAGCTCCATCCAGTTTATCCGGTACTAGGGTCATCTTCCAGAACTGCTCCGGATCCTCATCTCAAAAGTGGGCCTTGTTCCGCAACAGACTCACAAACGACGGGTAAGCGAACCTGCTGCGATGGGTATGATTATGTTAAGCGAATCGTCCCTAGCCAGGTGTGACGAACATAGCCCAGGAGTCTACCGGAGTCTACCGGCGGTTGACATATCTTCAAACATATTTGCAACTCTGATTAAAACGTAGGGAGAAGAGTTTCCCAGGGAGAAGAGTTTGGCGACTGGGCGTCTGGGCGATAACGAACGGCTACCGCCCTGTTGTCCTCCCATCCTCTGCTTGTGCATGTCGTTGTCCTTTTGCCCCCAATCAAACCAACCCTCCAGACACCCTTCACCCCACACGGCCACACGCTACCGTGCACTGCTGCCCCACTCCCCAGGCTCTTCATGGTCACGCCGCAGAACGCCCTTGGGGTGCTCCCTGAAGAACGGCGTTGCCTTAGGACTGGCCTGTCCGGCACCGCCACCATCCTCTTGCTGCAAGCTTGCTCCGATGAGGATGTTGCACAGGGCTTCCGTATCGCACGCAACACGATTGTCCGGTCACCGCCGCCGATCAGCGCTCCTCCGCCCAGCCCGTCACCACCTGCGCCAGTTAACCAGGTTGTGGACAAGCCATGGTATCCGTATCCGCTCACCTTCCGTCTGGATTTCTATCCCATCGAAGGTGCGCAAGAGAAGCAGCAAGCGCTCTGCGTGCTGGGCTTTTTTGATGACCTATGTCGGATTTCTATGCATGGATGCATTTTCGGCAGAGTGGTAGCTCGCGCTGGAATGTTTGGGCGAGAATTTAGGTTATCTCGCTCTCCCCAATAATCCCTTCCGCGCCTTGCAGGCCATCCCAACGACTACGACTACGACTACTCGAATGACCCAGAACGTAGGGACTACTTTGGCGTCCCTAACCTCTCGGACATGGACCTCGTGGTGGCCTGGAACTCGGGCGGGCAGGATTATCAAGTGACACCCGACAATTTTGCCGTGGCGCCGACCGTGGACGGCGTCGGCGGTGCTGTGCACGGCGGCGATAACAAGATGTACACTAGCATGTACGAGGTCGTACATTTCCGTACTGGCCTGACACCGCCATTGACTACCTACCATATATGTGCCGCTTGGTCTGAGACTGAGACACCGTCGATGAAGGCGGTTGCTACTGTGTATCAAGGCTACCAAGTTGCCTCTTCAAGCAAGGTCTTTGATGTGACGGCGCAAGTGGATTACACGATGCCGTGCAACCCCTCCGCACCCGGCTACATCTTCAGCTTTACCCTGACGAACACGACGGCGCCGCCGGCGCCGCCTTCGCCACCGCCGCCGCTGCTGTCGTACCCCTACCCCCTAGCATTCCGCGCAGACTGGACTGTCGTTGGCGGCATGATCAGTAAGTTGATATGCCGCGTTCAACATTAGAAGCTTCCGAACCTTGAAGATGCGCTAATAATTATGTCAAGTAATATGCGTAAATAATGGGGTGACGGGTCATTTTGGTTCACAAAAGTACCCTACACGCTGGTCTGGCTAGGGAGAGGGAGCCAACAAAAAGAGAAGATAGATGCTTCAAGTTGGTGTGCCATGTGCCGCATGATGAGCACCGGGATGGGATTACCTAAAGCATCAAGTGACTCTGATTACAGCCCTTAAAGAGAACCACCGCCTTCTGTCTGCCTTTGCCGAATTTCCAGCCCGTGAGAACAACCGTCCTGTGGATATGGACCTCGTGGTGAGCTGGCGATACTTCGATGTGTACAAGGAGCTGGGCTATTATCTCCGCGTGAATATGGATGGCAGGTACAACGGCGATAACATGGAAGAGCGATCCAACTATGAGTTGATTTACTGGCCGGAGGATCGCATCCCGCCATCCGCCAAGTACGACGTCTGTGTACGATGGTACGGACCACGAAAGCCGCTGGCGCAGATCACACTCAGCGTCTTCTACCAGGGCCAGCTGGTCCGCATGAACACCACGATCGTCGACACGACGTTTCCGCGAAACACTGCCTGTAACGCCTCTGCGCGCGGTTACCTGGGCAGCTTTGATCTGTCGTGGGTTCCGCTAGCGCCGCCACGGCCGCCGCCGCTAGCGCCGCCGCTGATGCCAAACATACCGGCGGCTCCGCCTTTGCCGCCGTCACCGCCTCCCTCGCCGACGCCACCGAGCCCGCCGTCCCCTCCGGTGCCAGATGCCTGTAGTGCCCCGGCGTCGACGGCAAGCCTTTTTGGCTTAACATTCCGCACCAGATGGTTTCCCAGTAGCGGTACGTAGCACTGATGCACCGGGAGTCTTCTATGTTCCTGTGTCGTTAGCTTTTTTTGCATTCTATTCATGTGCAGCACGGGGGAGCGTTCTCTCGTGTGCTAACCGGGTTAGGCTCCACTGTAACGACGCTTATCCATCGCCGGCCAACGGCCAAGTGTGTGGATTATGCTTGCGGGTGATTATGAAATGTGATTATCATTATTTTTGTCGTTGACTACGAGAAGTAAGTTGAGTGCTAAGTGATGTGGTTTAAAATTAGAGTGAGAAGGACGTCGAGTGCAGATGTGGTTTTTTTTGGACCCGTGTTGGGGCTCGACTCGTGGATGGGCATCGATCCTCAGGTGCTCTGTATTTATTTGCCCACGTCCTCCGTCGTTATGTGCACGCTGTTTCAGGCGCCACCAACGTCATTTACGACTGGGATATGGTCGTTGCCTGGACCTTCGGGGGAAGCTCCTTTGAGCTGGCTCAGTACAACCGGTTTGTAGCTGGCGGAGTCCATGGTGGTGACAACATTAACATCGCCAACAGAACCAACGGAGAGGTGCGCACGTGAATGACTGCAACGGCAACCGTTGTCTATCTTTTGAGAAGACCCGCTGACTCTCCATAAGCGTAACCTACTACCGTATAGTCGTACAGCCCACTATTTGGCCTGGTCTCCCAAAGCATATACTTTTGTCACAATATTTCGTCACCGATGTTTCACAACATGTTGCAAGGAGCCTTTCCCCGCTCACTACATAATGAAATAAATTACGCCGTCATCAATCAATCGTTTTTCCTTTTTTTTCTCTGCTTTCTCACTGAATGCGTTCCATGTTGCCACATCTATTACAGGTCGCCTTCTGGCCGACAGGTGTGACTGGCCAACAGCCCCAGCCCGCTGACTACCACGTCTGCGTGCGGTGGTATCAGACGGCGATTCTCAACGTGACCCTCACCGTCTCTCTAGGTGCTAACGTGGTGAAGACCACATCCACCGTTTGGTCAAGCTCAGATATTATCAGCAAGATCTGTGCGCCGGGTGTGGCGGGCTATGTCGGTACGTACACATACACGGGCATCAACAGTTCGAGCCTAACTGGTGGCGTCAGCTCAATCTGGGCCAGTGGTCAGGCGGCTTCTATGTCAACCCTACAGAAAGGCTCTGTGGATGTGGCCTCAACGGAGAGAGTAGAGCCTGTAAAGGCCCTGCCCTCTATCACACAAGCCGGTGCTAGCATGTCGTCGGCGGGTTCCTTCGCTGAGGATGACGTGTCGGTGGCAGGCGGCGAAGCGGCGAGCAGTGCAGAGGGGCCGGCCAGCAGCTTGCCAGCAGAGCGTAGCGTCAATGGTGGGTCAGGCAGCGGCTCTGCCAAGAACTCCGTGGCCGTTGCCGCAGGGGCCGCTGTCGGCGGTCTTGTAGGCGTTGCCATAGTTGCGGCCGTAGCGATGCAGTTGAGGCGTTCTCGGCAGCGAATGACTCGTGTTGCGGCCCTGTAGATCTGTGCAGCGGGAAAGGCCGTGCACATGCTGCTGTAGCAGGAGCAGCAGCAGCAGTAGCAGCAGCCACCGCAGCCGCCGCAGCAGTAGCAGCTGCAACCTGCCGGGGCATGGGAGGTCGGCTGCTGCGAGTAAGACAGGAGAGGTGTAGCAGGCGCAGCGGGATGGAAGCAGCCATCTGTTGCCGCAGTAGCAGCAACAGCAAGCAATAGCTGCGGCTTTCATTGAGTGGCTCTCGGCAGATGCGGGGGGATGCGGGGAGTCACGGAGCGATAACGGAGTGGCGCGCGAAAGGAGATTGCTGCCTTGCTTATCACGATCTCCATAGACTCAAAATTATGACTCGCCGAATGATTGAACACGGTACACATGCGTATATTCAGCTCCTGTGATTCGTACTCGCAAGCGTGCGTGCATAGGTTGATGTTACGTGTGCGTGTAGGCTCGCATTGGTGATATTCTAGCAGAACAAAGTTGAACATTGATTCGTCGTAAAGCTTGTTTCTGCAGGTGCGTAGGGAAATATATTCATCCAAGCGGAAGAGCTTGGTTGCTTTTTTAGGCGTCGTATGCAGCAGGCGGTGTGACCGCCAGATGCGGCCATTTTAGTTCCGCTTGTTGCTTAAGGTTGTTAAAGTAGCTGGATGGCACGCTTTTGCTTCAGAAATATTGATGACTGTGATGACCGGGTCGATGATGTATGACCGGATGATGAGAATTTCACGTTCCAATGACGACTCGCGGGAGCTATCTAAGCCGTACATTGTACGGCACTGGCTTGCTTCGGGTCAGAACAGAGCGTTCATGCGTGCGCGCACGATGCGATTCACTCCAGGGAGATCCTCTTCCTCGGCGGTTGATCTTCTTCCCAACCATCCACTAGCAACTAACTAACAAACGTGGTCCTTGTAGTAGAGAGTCGTGGACACCTCATCCACGTGCGTCGCTGCATAGTGTTGCTGCATAAAAAGCTGACCTAGGGAATCTGCGGTGCTGTCTGCTATTGGTCGCACGAATGTGCATGCACCGCAGCAACAGGTAGCAGTCGTTTCGTTGCGGGCATGGCCATTGCTCAAATGTGTACGTTACGGTGGACGATTATATTGCCTGTGCTCAACCGCCTCATCTTCGGTTCCTCGGCGAACTCCCTTGTAATGCCCTTCGTGGAAGGGATGATTGAAGAATTTTCTTCAATCTTTTGTGTAGCGATATCGGCTATAGTAGTCGCGAACAGAACAGCAGGAAGAACCGCAGGAGGAGGCCCTAGGCGTCGTCCAGTACGTGCATGACGAGTAGAAATACACGTGCAATAATTAGATGTCGAGTACGTGCGTGACTAGATGCGCGTGTCCGTTGCGTATTGGTTCTGTTGCGTGTGTGGATTTGTTCGATGTGCCACATCATGGTATGGAAACGAATCGACAGCTGACATCTGGTGCGAACATATTGGGTGAGTTTTCTGCTGTAAAAGGACGGGCATGTTATTTGCATGTATGGTGTATCCGCGAAGCAGAAGACATGCATCACTCATCGGGACCTCGGTCGTCATGCATTTTCGGCAAGGCATAGATGTAACGCCGTAGAGTAGCTCTGCGGCGCCACGTATACGGTACTAGCAACTACCAGCAACTACTATCAACTACTATCAACTACCATCCACTGACCGGCCAAAATCGATTGATCACAGCAGGTTTCCTCGGAGGGTTTCAGTCCAGCTGCTTTTCGTTGTTGGGCAACTGCTGCTATTCGTTTTGTCATAGACAGTAGTCCTCTGCTTTCTTTGTCGCTGCATGAATATTTCGCTTTTTCGACACACCCGAGAAGATCTACAGAACAGCTACGCGCCAGCCCGTGACATCCATTCCATGCACCTCGCACATGCGAAGGTGTGCTTGTATATATGATGTGTGAAACAGGGAGGTGTATCTTCGCCCGTGGCAGCTACCCTGCGAAACCCTGCCTTCCCCGGTATTCGGGGCACCCTCATCCGGGGCACCCTAGTCACCTTCTCAGTGGATCGCTCAGGTTCTGCACCCATCACCAGCATCCAACGGAATCTGCCGGGTCGACAGCGGCCCAACTCCATTCCTGGTCGACTCGCAGGTTAACTTTATCCCAGGTCACCACCGTCCATCAACTAGGGGCGCATAGCCTTCCGCCATCGGAAGGTATTTTGACCCTTAAGGGTATCGATCCCGGGATCTCCCGGGGCCAATGGTCGCGCCTTACCAGTGGTGCCAAACCCTAGTATATATGTCGTATCCTGGGTATCACGGAATTTGACATCTGCCGATCAGTTCTTTTCTGAAGAAGACGTGATGCAACAAAGTACGTAGTCAGGTTTCTATTTGTTTCTCCCCGTCAGGTGCCTTGATCAGGTACGCTTGATCAAGCCCCGCGCCACCGGCCAAATCAACCTTGCGCGACGAGATTTCTGCAGGGGCAATCTACTACTGGCCAAGGAGTCCCTTGTTTCTTAGGATTTGAATCTGCGGCAGGGGCTTAGAACTCTTTTTGGCGGGCCTTTTGCAGTTCCTCAGCCCTGCTAAATCCCTTCCCCTAGCCTACACAGCGTTTGGGTGCGGCTTGTACTGGTTCTCATCATTCAAAAGTGATCCTTCTGATCTTTCAGGTCATTCGCGCATAGCATATACCTATCAGCAGCCGATACATACCGTCGGTAGGTACTTCAATGCAAGTACGTTTTCCTGTTCTGCTGCGGAAGCAAATTCATCCAAGATCATATCAGATATATTTCTGGCTTAATGAATATGTCTTCTTCCACTGGAATCTAAAGAATGAAAGGTGCACGCGAGCCGCAACCAGCCGAAAACCATCGGACGCCTCAGCAGGTGCCGCGAAAATCACAAACATCACCAACGATCCCAGACCCCATCGAGGAAGATAAATAGAGTGCCTAAAGAAAAGCGAAGCGCAGTTGAGGACGCGCAAGATAATGACCCCTTAGTTTGCTAGTGAAAAAAAACAAGTTTTGATGGATGATGTATATTGACACGGGTACGGGGTCACGCACCCCCAACCATGTTAGCACACACACACACACACACATATCGGCACTTCACCTAGATCCACCAAACCATTTCGACGACACAGTAACGCGAAAGCTCACTGGCCATCCATCATGCATGCATGCCCCGGCGGGATCCCGCACGTGCCGGAACACTCGACTGGACTTGGAAAGGTTATGGTAGTAAACAATGAATATAACCCCCCGGTCCCCGATATAGACATACAACTATGTTTGATTAGTATCGCCAGTGTAGGACACCACAGCCAACAGCCACATGGTAAACAAAGGACCGACCAAAGGTGTCACGCCATATGACGTGCTAACAGATGCGGGCTCTTTGGTAAAAACCCCGGGGGTTTTACTGACACCACCATAGTGAGCGTGCATGATGAAGGCGTCGTCATGACGGCAAAGGTCCGCCACGCCCGCCCCGTAATCCTGAACCACCTGCAGGCCAGCAGGCCAGCATTATGTACCGACCACCGTGCCTGCCTCCGGCGTCCCACGCAGCCAGCTCCTCCTCGCCAGCAGCCAACCAAACCGTCTTCTACAGATATAAAATCCTACACTGCACACAGCGCAATCATCAATAACTCCACCAACAATTTGTCTATCCCACCTGCCGAAAAATATAAGGACGTGGCGCTAGCATGCCGTGGCTCCTGGCCATGGGTTGCATGTAATAACCTATACCACCGGCAGGTCCGTGCGTGCTCCAAACGCACTGTAAGTGCAGCACCGCCGATTGTACTTTGGAAGCAAAATCTACATTCCGTGCCCCCCTTCCAACACTGCAATGCTATGCTGGCTATCTAGTAATGACATACCATGCATCCAGTGTGAGCTGGACACTAAGATTCTAAGATAAGAAAAGCCGCCAGCTATAATCCAATAATAAAGCCGCGCGCCAGCCTAGCACCCGTATTGATTACCAAACACACAAACTGCACATTTTCCCTGCCTGCGTATTGCATCCTTTGATGAGATGCACTGATGATGATGATGGTGAACTACGATGACCTGGCTCCACGCACGCACGCACGCACGCAGCTAGCAATAGTACTATTGCTAGTGTTGGCGATGACAGTACCATCGCCACATCGTTACCTACATACGCCGTCAGTGGGCTATATTATATCCGGTACATCGATAAAAAGTTCTCGATGCCCCCCCATCGGTCCGTCCTTCATTCCATTCCAAAGTACCGCTGCTACCTGGAAACTACTTGACAGGTTTTCAAGCACCCCTGCTGTGCTCAAGCAACATACAACCCCAGGCGTTGCAGCAGTCCCAGCCGCTACAAGGGCTCGTTCCTGTCAACTTTATTTTACTTCGTTGTTGCACGCGTTATGGACGGACGGACGCGGTTGGAACTCTACAAGGCTCTGCTCTATCCAGGGCGCATGCGTGGATGACTTTCTAGTGAGTGTAGTGGAGGAAAAGCGCCCCAAGAACTGGGCTACCCAGGCAGGCCGCGGCCGTGCGTAGTGACTAACTACTCCTCACAAAACCCGGAAGTAAGTACATGAGTGCTGATCACTCTCCAACACCTAATTTCCACGAACGTAGAGGCATTACAATCCAGCATGATCATAATCCATTCCTATTTAAGATAAAGCCCTGTTGATGTGATACTGTATGTATGTAACCCTTGACGACTATGTATGCACAGCAGCAGGGAAGGACCTGAACGTGAAGACACGAAATAAACAACAGCGATTTAATGGGAATGAACTACTAATGGAGTCAGAATCAATAAATTCCCCGGCATTCCTGAGGTGTGACATGTATGTGCCTTGCCTGCGTGTGCATGTTCGTGAATGTGCTTGATGAGTAGTGCAAGATTTGCATGCTTGCTTGTCCATCTAGCTGCCCATCCTGCCAGCCATCCTGCCCGCCCGGTGCTGCCTTCGCGTCAGCTTGCCTGCCTGGCAGCATTAGCCCTCTCTTCTCAGACTATCCTCGTCTATATACCATGTATGGCGACGACAGCTGCCTGCCACCCTGCGACGACTGCGGTTAGCTCTAACGGAACCCAGCGACAGTCGTACGAATCTACTGTATACGAATCAACTGTATAGCACCAATGATACAGGAGGCGGGAACGACAAGAAAGGAGGTCGGAAAGCGAGCCCCATCGCTATCTAAATGGTGGCGCTGCTGCGAGCTATCTTCCTGCTGGTAGCTACGCAGCCACCCAGGCGTCGCTGGTATACCAGCGGCTCGCACCGACGACAACATCCTGTATCGTTCTCTGGAATCGCGATGGGCAGCATATTTAAACAGCGACGTCCCGGTGAATGTCGAAATGTGCATCTTGCTGAGAGCCGCTATCCGTAATGCATCAAGCATATAAGCTCATCGAAACATCAATTCGTTCGCCAGTTGCGACACGCGCCTGCTGCTGACTGAATGCTGTCCTACTCGTCAAACATATACAACTACTACTGCTGCAGCTTGAGTACCCTCAAGGCCCTCCCTCGCTGTACACTAGAAAGCAGCTGCCCAGCCCAAACGAACATAGACATAATGCCTTCAAATAACGCCCCCTCGAGCCTCCTGGAAGTAAAACATATATTTTTTGTAAGGAACGCGAAATTGTTTGGTGCGTTGTATTGAGCTATGTTGATGTTTGCGCGTCCATTACTGCTATGTAGTCTACCTAGCCGCGGCCCGTGAACGTGTAACTGCCGACGTATCCGATGGCATCCGGGTTGCATTGCTTGCTGAAGAAGGTGTTGCTCGTCCAATAAGCTGATGCGGTTTGAACCACCGTAGGGCCCAGAGAAACCGTGAGCGTTACGTTGAGAGCCCCCGGCTGATACCACCGCACGCAGACGTGGTAGTCATCGGGCCTCACATCCGCGAGGCCATTAGGCCAGAACACCACCTGCATCAGGGGCGGGGGGGTACGCCACATGTAGTAAAAAAAATTCCAAAAATTGAATTGTTCTGTTCATCATGCCGTGAATCCACTAGATCTGCTTCGTGCATTGCATCTTGCACCCAAGGCGACTTTTCATTGAAGTAATAACCACTTACCTCTGCGTTTGGATTGCCGGCTAGATTGGTGTTGTCGCCTCCGTGCACGGCACCGCCAGTACTGTTAACAATTGAGTTTACCTCGTACGTCTGCTCGTTGTCTGTCCAAGCCACGACCATGTCCCAATCGTACGCCGCCGTGGCGGCCGGGCCTTTGAGCACACGTGCATGAGGACACCCGGAGAGTTTCGGAGCGCAGCTATATATCAATACTCTTATGTATTACATACACTCTCTAGCAATTCACATAATATTATTAATAAAAAGTATAAAATATCAACCGCCGAACGTTCGTGCCACGTTGGTCTGGCGGGCAGACGCCTCGAAGCCGGACCCTGCTGACCGTTAGTTCGGGAACTAGGGAAACACGCAATCACACACACACACACACACACACACACGCGCAGGTCAAATTTTTCCTTCAAAAGGATAATCATGACTCAGATTTGAACAACGCCATAATAATCTCAGTGCGTGGAAGCTCCGGCGGCGGCCGTTTGACAAACGAAGAGCGGAAAATAATCAGTACAATAGTCCTACGTCAGGTCGAACACGTTAAATGGGCAGACTACTCCAGCACATTATTATTGAATAAATGTAATTGAAATCATCAGCACCTATGTGCAGTATATATATAGAAATCCTGACTGATAAATACTGAATGGCCTGGAGCATTAACCAGCATTAACTCGTAGGTCGTTTCCTAATCAAGCAACGGAATACAAAATAAAGTTGAACTGGAGAAGTAAATTTAGTAGGGCTGTGATTTATCTGAGGTAGAGAGCGTCGGACCCCTCTCGTTGCAGCCCCCGGCCGCAATGGAGACAGTTTGTCTGGCCAGTGGTATTTTCATATACATCTAGAGGTTTAAACACTGATACCGTACCTTTGCTGTCAAACCACGCCACGCAGAAGTATAGGGTTACTAGGCTGCTTGGAAACGGAAGAGGGTCTGGGCACTTTAGCCACGTCTCGCCGGATGGAAGAGGAGGCGAGAGCAGCGGAGGCGGGAGCTTCAAAGGCGGTGATGGTGAGGAGCCCGGCAACTGTTCGGGTTCTGTTGTAGATTGGGGACGTGAAGTGGGATTTGAGGGGCTCGGCATAGTCGGGGGGGACAGCGATGCTGGCTGCGTAGGGGGTGGCTGCAGTCGCAGTCGGGGGGCCAACAGTGGCGGTGGTGTTGACAGCTCCGAAGGCTGCAGCGGCGAGGGTGATGGCGGCGCTAATGGTGATGGCGGCGTTGGTGATGGCGGCGTTGGTGATGGCGGCGTTGGTGATGGTGGCGATGGTGATGGTGGCGTTGGTGATGGCGGCGCTGGTGATGGTGGCGATGGTGATGGTGGCGTTGGTGATGGTGGCGATGGCGATGGCGGCGATGGTGATGGCGGCGTTGGTGATGGTGGCGATGGTGATGGCGGCGTTGGTGATGGTGGCGATGGTGATGGTGGCGATGGTGATGGCGGCGTTGGTGATGGTGGCGATGGTGATGGCGGCGTTGGTGATGGTGGCGATGGTGATGGTGGCGATGGTGATGGCGGCGATGGTGATGGTGGCGATGGTGATGGTGGCGGCGGCGGTGGCCTTGGAGGCGAGGGTGATGGCCTTGGAGGCGGTGACCTAGAAGGTGATGGAGGCAGCGGCCGTGGGGGTGGTGGACGTCTTGGCGATGGCGGTATGCGTGTAGGGGTTGGCGGCGGTGACGGTGGCTGTGGCGGAAGCGGTGGGGGTGACGGTGAAGGTGGCGAGGGAGGCCTTGGAGAGGGTTGAGGCGGCGAGGGTATGAGCTCCTGTCCCAGCGTGTAACTGCCCAGATAGCCTGCAGCTCTGCTGTTGCACATGCCGTCCATAGGCGGTGTCATATCCAATTTCCGTACAAACGTCGCGACGATACTGTTAAACCGCATTACGACCGCGGTGGCCTGTAACACCGGTTTCCTCTCTTCCCAGGCCGAAGCCCGCAGGCAAATATCATATCTGGTTTGCGGCGGGTTTGATGTAAAAAAGATGTTCTCAGTGTTGATACGCTGATCCCAGCTACTGCCGCCGTACTTGCCACCACCGTTGCTTGGAAAGTCGTAGCTGATCTCGTACGTGATGCTTCTATTGGTCCAAGAGACGACGATGTCCATGTCGATAAGTGTATTCCCACGACCTATTGAGAAAGGAAGGGAGGGAGGGAGAAACGTTGGCATAAGCAGCACTGGAAAATGTGATTTTTTCAGCCGGTGACGACCGGAACCCGGAAGGATTGCCAGTGCAAGCCAGCCACATCCCTACCTGTTAAAGGCAAAAGTCATCTTTTAGATGTAAGGTGCGTGTTGGCAGCAGTACACCAGCAGTACACCAGCAGTACACCAGCAGTACACCAGCAGTACACCAGCAGTACACTGGTTCTAACCCACCTGTTACACCGGAAAGCACTAGCCAATCTGCCTTGAACATCAGCGGGTAGATGTTGTTCACCGGTGGCGGCGGCGGTGACGGTGACGGTGCTGACAGAGACGGCGGCGAATTGAGGTCGTAGCTGCCGATGTAGCCCACGGACGACGGCGAGCAAGTGTTGCCATCAATGTTGAACAATCCCGTATCAACAATCTTTGTAAGAGTCGCGACAGGATTGTTCTTGAATACCGTTAAGGTAACACGCAGCTGATTCATAATTGCCGAGGTCCGCCAGGCTACGCAAACGTAGTAGGTGGTGGGCGGGGGCGTGTATCCCAGCTGCCAGTGAACTTCTTCGTACATGGTGCCGTACATGATGTTGTCACCGCCGTGTACAGCGCCCGCTACTGAAGCCGCGTCCACAGAGCCAATGTAGTTGCCAAGGCCGGCAATATTATCTGTTCCGTTCCAGGTCCATGCCACCTTCAAGTCCAGATTGTACAGACTGCTGCTGCCCAAAATGTTGTAGTCGTAGTCGTAGTGGTTGGCGTCGTCAACTGCAAACGGAGTTCGGGTGCCGTACAACCTTAATGTGCTGAGCTTAATCAGGGAACATCACGATAATTGTTCCTTATGACTCGAACAGAAATAACTTACTATAATAAGCAAGTGTGCACACATCACAGCAGACAGATTAAAAGGCTTCGCGATATCCGGAGACAGACTTACTTGTGACGGGGTAGAAGTCCACGCGGAAAGTCAGCGGGAAGGGGTACCACAGCTGGGGGGGGTCCTGGACAGCCGGTGTGGGAACTGACGGTGACGGTGGTGACGGTGGTGGCGGTGGTGACGGTGGTGACGGTGGTGTTACAGACGCTGGGCGGACCAGGCGGAACGACATCATCTGGCCATCGTCGCAACCAATGAACAGCCGGGGAATGGATAAAGCAGCTCCCAGGCAGCGGCGGTCGTCTATGGTGGTGCTCAGGTTCATTTCCGGGACGATCTGGTACAATGGCCTGCATTGCGACATGTGTGGTCAAGGTGCGTATGAGTGCACCATCATCACTACTCAGCCGCAGCTATTAGAAGATCATGGGCAGATTGCAACGCTGAAATGGGCTGAAAATTGAGCCACGTATTTAGGCATTATTGCTGCGCTTTATGAACACGATGCCGCAAACCTACGGAGTACGGTGTGCACGGTGATTGTTTGCACCTGTCGTCGTACAGTTCGCCACATACGTCGCCATTACAAACGCGCTAAAGCGCTCTGCAAATCCAGTCATGCCCGCCACGCCACTGTGTCATTTTAACGGATACGCAGCGTAGACATATTCCCTGGATCCAAATACCTGGATCCAAATACCTGGATCCAAAATAATAATAATCAGGGCCCATGCCATACTGGGAGACCAGCAAGACAAACCAACGCCAGCTGTGAGATCTTCCGCCCCCTGAAAGTAGTGGGGTGTCGGCACTCGGGGAACGTCTGCACTCACCCGTCAGGAAGGTTGGGATTGGCGAACACCATGAACTTCTGGCCAGCCACTAGGGAGCCACAGGGCCCAAGCTGCGGCCAGAAGCCGATATTACCGCTTCCCAGTGCCAGGCAACGGCCCGTCACAGACTCGCGAATCCTGTAAAGGTAGCCGCCCGTGGTGCTGTCTGCAGCCGCATATGATGGAAGAGGAGGACCACCTTAAGAAAAGGTAATAAATCATGTGATTCATCTATCTCCAGGGCTACATATACACGTGTGCGTGCAAAGTTTGGCGATGAAAACCACTACATGCAACGCTTGTAGTATTCTGGTTATCACGGGATCTGACATCCGCCGATCGGTTCTTTTCTGAAAAAGACGTGATATCGCAACAACGCTCCATATATACTCGGCGGGACAGGTAATTACGCGACGCCACACAGCCATTACCTACGTAATCATTTAATGATCCGTGAACAATAGACATAAAAAAAGGCACATGGCTCTCTACAGCTGTTCTTTGTCTCGTCAAACAGTTAAATGCATGCTTCGTTAAGAACATGGTGCCATCCGTAACCAAGATGAGCCAAGGACAGGGGAGGAAGGTGTGGTAGGCAGGTGCGAAAGAGAGAGCAGCAGGTACACAGTACGGCTCTATAAATACGCGCGTTGCGCGACCACCAGCATCTCGAGAGGCCTTTTCAGCGGCCAGCTGCTACAGAAAGAGAGAGCAGCACTCGTGTACACACCCGTCACACTCCTAAGAGGCGCCAGACATTACTGGTGACAGCTGTCGTGTACAAACCTGGTTCTTCAATGAAGTTGAAGACCGCTGCAGTGGAGTTGCATGCACTCGCCGCGGGGTCAAAGAACAGGGAAATACCCCGGATCGTCAGACACGTGCCATTCGGCGTTTGGATCAACATGTTGCCCGCCTGAAGTGCAAAAAGCCAACGAGCAAACAGCGACAGGCAACACACTTTTACGCCCGTCGGCGGAAATCCTCAGGTGCCAGAGGAGAACGAGGACGTACCGGCACGCGTACGGGACGGGCAACCACCGGGTTGAGCGGTGTCCTTAGCGTGCCCGTGAAGTGACCTGCCACCAAGACGGACCAGCGTTGCGGCCGCTGCGCGTCGGGTGTGGTCAGCAACGAGTGACGGATGGCGCGACCGTGAACCACGAACGTTACGTTGTCACGCGGTTGCAGGTTATAGAGCTCCACGCGCTCCACGTTGTTGACGCTGTCTGCGAAGTAATGACAAGAGGGGAAAAACGAGGAAAGAAAACAAGGTCTCATCTTCCTGTAGCTGAGATAGATGCACGCACAGGCAGGCAGGTACGCAAGGATGCAGGCAGCAGATAGGCAGGCGGGCAGCTACTACAGGGCAAACCAAACCCAGCCTCCTTAAGAAAGCCGCTTCGCAATCACGGGACGCGGTCGTACGCCGAAAACGCGATCAGCTTTTGAATAGCAGTGTCGAATTTGGAAAAGAAACAAGGAAAGCGGAAAGGTATGGTATCATCCAGCAGCGGAAATATTCAACGCCATTTATGGTACCTTACAATGAATATGGTATGGTGCGTGAGGTAGCTCATCATTTTCAAATGTATAGTCATTGCAGAACGGAGCTGGACTTGCCCACGTGCCCGAAACTCACCTGCACGCGTCCGGTTGTAGGTTCTAGTCATGTTCTGGGGGCTGATGGGGTAGTTTATCGGATAGTTTATCAGGTAGCCGAAATCGAGGTCGTTGATCAGGTCGCGTGTAGTCATGCCGCTTCCGGGATAATCGTGCCAAACCAGCGTGGCGATGATGGGCCTGAAGAAAACAAGCCGTATGTGACATCGCGCTAGAAAATAAAAAAATTTTAATAAGAAAATTTAAGCTAGGAACGATTTTGAATTTTTTTGGAGATGTAGTAAGGACGTGCAGATACTTGCTGAAAAAAGGTCAAAAACCTATGCATATAGCATATATGATGTGTGAAACAGGGGGTTATATCTTCGCCCGTGGCACCCTGAGAAACCCTGCCTTCCCCGGTATTTCGGGGCACCCTCATCCAGTCACCCTAGTCAACTTCTCAGTGGATCGCTCAGGTTCCGCACCCACCACCAGCATCCAACGGAATCTGCCGGGTCGACAGCGGCCCAACTCCATTCCTGGTCGGCTCGCAAGTTAACTTTATCCCAGGTCACCACCGTCCATCAACTAGGGGCGCAATACCTTCCACCATTGGATAGATTTTTGACCCTATACAGGTATCGATCCTGGGATCTCCCGGGGGCAATGGTTGCTCGTTACCAGAAGCATATATGTCAGTAAGGAAACCGAAAAAAACATGGGCATAGGAACCCTTACCAAGAACAAGAATTATTAGTGCTGCTTTTCTAATCTGCTTACGAAAATCGTTCAGGTTCAGGCGAGAAAGCAACCTGCTCTTCGTAACAACTTTGCCGGTCCTGAAGGGGTCTAACTACAGGAGAACGAAATTTGGTGGAATTTAGCTAGGTAGGCTTTTCTATTTTGTTTTTTTTTGCTGCAGAAATATTCGCAAAGTGGTCAAGTCGAATTTGGTGATGCAAACATAAGAACATAACTTCTTCTTCTGCCATCTTCCTGTACAGTTTATTTATTCCTTAACGCAAAAAATTGGAACAAGAACAAATGAGGACAGATAGCATGTGACAGATAAGTACACCTACAGCGTTCGTTTACATGCATTTAGAGTTACGAACGCACGCAATCGCTTCCATGGCTTCATCATAGATCCAGTCCGGTCCGGCATCAAGAGCTTATTAGCTGGCTTTCTGCACACAATCTGGAGGTATCCTGATAGCTTTAGAAAAAGCTGACTATTAGCGCAAGCAACTAGCCAACCAACCATGCATGCCCGCATAGCACACGCACTCACCCGGTGCCGGTCGCGCGGATTCCCGGCAGATAGATCATCTCGCCATCCTGGATTGTTCCGTAGTCAGCGACTGCAATGCGGAAGTTCGGATTGGTGAAGCCCACCAGCGGTAGGGCGCTGCTCAGGTCAAAACGGCCCCAGCCCTGCAGGCCGTCCGGCGCCTGACCCATGACGCTCCCCACGTTCGTCGCAAGGCCGCCCTGCAATTGACATCAACAAAACAGGGATCCAGCAGTCAGCATCATCCAGCAGTCAGCAATGATGGTTGTGCAAATTTTCTGGGAAATGGGTCACTCAAATTGTCACTCTTTGTCCCTCTTTTCCGTAATAGATCGTGCAATGGCAATAATGGGGAATATGGTGGGGCCATGCATGGGTGCAGTAGCTGTAGATAGTACTGTCACACAAATCGTCTAGGCGCTCCACCAGCATCTTATTTAATAAGCTATTTCAGCGGCCAGCCGCTGCAATGGGGAAACCCTGATCCGGCAATACAGCTTGTCTGCGTGGGTGAACGGGGGGTTTCCTAGGCGATAATGACGATAATTCATGATTTCTATTACAGCGCTGTAGTAGCTGGTACACAGCTGTGTACCATACTGCAGTATGGCACACATAACGTCTACAAATACGCGCTAAGCGCTTCACCAGCATCTCGAGGGGCCTTTTCAGCGGCCAGCTACTACATCAGCTCTATCTAATACATTTGGCGACCTGACTCCGGCCCAATCGCCACCAATAGCTATTCACTGGCCGTCCTGACAGTGGATATTCATTGCTAATAGCTAGCACATGGCTATACAGTAGTCCGCCTCGTGCCAGACCGGCGCACGAGCCATTGCAAGCCTGCTTACCGCCAGAGATTTTGCGCCAGTGATGGCGACCGCTTTGAGAAGCATGCCCGACGGCTCGAATGGAATCGACAAGGGGTCTGAGGCGCTCCCAGACGGGTAGAACCCATCCCTGTCGTCGTCATAGACACGACATAATAAAAACGGCAAACATGAAAACATGCATTCAGATTGCTACCCATACTAAAATTATACTCCATCTCGAACTTCATCGCAAAATTACCTCAAAATTCAGCAGTAAATAAAATGGCATTGGAGTTGACTCGAACGGACCATTGATCCCAACTCCAGTCAAAGACTGTTCATCAGGCCCTCAAGCAAACGCACGAGAACGCACGTTAATTAATACCAAGGACAGACATACACTCTTGCTTGGCAATCTCAAACAGCATGCAGGAGCAACAATGGGTAGTACCAGTTTGAGATGCGCGTGCATGGCTAAACTTAGCCACGCAAGGTAGGGTAGATCGTCCGCACCCAGCCTTACCCACCTAAAGTACTGACGTGCGAGAGCAAGGTGGCCTGACACCAGAGGTGTAGATGACGACGTACCCTGCATGGCAAGCCGGCGGCCGAGGTGCAATATGCACGCAAGGACAGGGAACATCCATCAGTGTTGCATCACGTCTTCCTGCAGGAAAGAACCGATCGGCGGATGACAGATCCCGTGATACCCTGGATACTACAATCAGCAGCGTCAGCTTCCCTTTCCGCCGAAGGGGACGTGTAGGTGTAAGTGTCACACGTGCTGGACTAGTACTGACCATTGGCCAGGTTAATACGATTCATCATTAAGGCTTGGCCACATCTGGTTGATAGCCCACCCAAACGTGTCGTTGCTTGCCACTTTGGAACTGGTGCGTGCAATACAAGTTACAAGTTCCGCACGCAAGTGCGGGTGTGTCCGTAAAAGCCGGGGGGCCCATGGGCGTGCGTGCGCAATGTATGGGAAGTGGCGGCGGGTGCAGCTTTCATGAGGGTTTTTCAATACGTGCCGATGTGAACTGTCAGAATCGTGAGAGGCGTTTTCAGAGGCCACCTGCTACACTCCGTCTGTCACACAAGCTTTTGAGTACCCAACCTAACTACAACGGACAACGATACCTAGATTGCTGGTGATGAGGGCCCCCCACCAGAGCGCAATCTAGCTATCTAGCGGATTGGCCCCGGCCCCCCAGCCCAACATTAACCACCCACCAGAGCAATCTAGTTGTCGTCCCAAGCCAATTCTTGCGACAGGGTCGTCCCACAAATTAACTATAGTTCCTACCCCCCGCACGCATGCAGCCAAGCCAAGTCATTCAAGCCCCGCCGTACATTACGAGTTGACTGTGCTGCATACGTGTGTACGTGCATACACATGCCATGTATGGCACCATCCAATACAAAATGCATGCATGGGTTTGCACGAGCGATTGCACACGCGACAATCAAGAGCTGAAACTGCCAGCAGGGTCGGACGACGCAAGGGAGCGATTGCTTACCGACATCTTCAACGTCTTGCGGTCACAGGTGGAAGCTGCAAGCAGAACACAGAAGCAGGCCACATGCATACGTATGAACAAGTATCATAATCCCACAGGACCGTCCTAAGTTTGGGACATTGCAGTTGGCCAAACAAAACATGAATAAGGGCGTATTTCCAGTGCGGATAAAGGCCAGGGATTAACCCTCTGTCCTCCATCGATACTTGCTCAAACGGCTAAGTTGTTGGCAAACTTACCTCGCCTTTTCAACCTTTGGTTCCCTTATGGAACAAAACTATGTGGTAAGCTCGTACCAAGGACTTCCGTGCCCTAATCCCTGGCCTTAATTCTCCTTAATCCGCACTGGAAATGCACCCTAATAGTTTGGGTCGGCAGCCGGACTTGGAACAAATACTAAATTACAATAAGTCCTATCACAACCTTATTATTACGTCGTTCATCCATATCGATAACGCATGTCAAAAAGCTCCATATTGTGGCCAGAAATTGTTGAGGTTGAATACATGGCTTGATCAGGCGTCACGAAGCTTTTTACGTGTGAAACATACGGGATTCGTTCGTTCCGTGAGGCTCGCAGCTGCACTGCAACGCCTGCTGTTCGCGAATGTTTATGTTATGATCATTTTTTCAATGCAGATTCTGCATATATACGTATGGCAGGCGGCTGGCAGAAGTTAAGGCCTGACTTCTGCTCCCAGTCGACCCAGTCGACCCGGGTTCAAATCCGCCTGCCAGCTCCTCGGGTGTTTGAGGAGTGATGAAATGGGAGGTGGCCCCCCATCATATGGACGATGTAGGACGTGATAATATCAACTTGCGAGCTGACCAGGAACTAAGTTGATGCGCCGTTGATCCGCTAGATTTGGTTGGATGCTGGTGGTGAGTTGCCGAACCCAACGAATACACTCTGAAGTCGGATGGGGTGACGGATTAGGGTGCCCCTCTAGCAGGGGAGAGCAGGGACTGCCCCGGGAAAGGGGGCCGCTGGCGAAGTTAACCACCCTGTAACAACATACATACGTAGGGCCAGGGTGAGGCCGACTCACGCAGCAGTAGTTACAAGTTACAAGTTACAAGTTCTAGTACTGCTGCCTTCCGCCTACCTGTCGCAGCCTCATACATATATGAGCCAAACGCCGAGACGATCCCAGTACCGGGCGCCACGATGTCAGGCTTAATGCGTCCGTCATAGAGTGGACCAGTTCCGGAGAATTGCGCGATGCTGTCGATGCCTAGGTTAATGATGGGCTGCGACATGGGTCGAGTTTTAGTTCAGTAGAAGAGGGTTCGCGCACACACGCACGCACGGTTTCATGTGTAGATGAAACAAGGACAGAAGAAGCGTAAGCACGCAAGCACGAAACGTATTAATAACGATACTTCTCGAAAGAAATTAAAGCTAGGGGCAAACACGCATTAATAAACGGAAAGGCTATAAAAAGGACAAGAATGCATGGCATGCGAAATATAAAGCTATAAAATGAAAAGATCAACCTCAAAGGAACGCATCACGTACAACCAGCTTTCGTCCTACGTCAGGTCTGAACCTTTTATACTGAAGTTCGTTACCGCTGTACTTACGTAGTCGACGCTTGTCGCGGAGAAGTTAGAATTCGAGATATTCTTCAAGGCGTCAATTACCCTTAAACCTTGGGCCTGCGAGCGAGCGCGACGGTGAGCACAATCCGCGTTACATGACAATGCGCATCCGTCCATGCCGCTGGGCGTGTAAATACTAAAGTTTAATATCAATTACGGACCGTGACCAATGCCGCACCGCCGCATACTGCTGGAAAGGCTCATTTGTGACTTGCCAGGAAAGGACTCGCGAGCTGATGATACAGATTATCATTAGCCAGTACATAGTCGCGGATACAACACTTGCATGCAGTAGTAATTATCACCCACCCACATATATAGCTTCTACACCGTCATCATCCCAATATCAAGGTAGCCAAATAGAGTTTGGAGGCGCAAGAGACCGCAAAGGAAGAACCTTGCTTACCCTGGATATGAGGGAATTTGTTGGCAATGCGAACCCAGTAGGTTTCAAATACATGGAGGCCTCAACAAATACGTTGTCCGGGTGCACGAACAGGATGGCAGCCGCACCGGCCTTGACGATATTGAACGCAATTGTGGTGTTTGTGCAGGCGGTCTGCTTCAGGTCCACAATTACAACACTGCCTGCGTAGCTGCCTTGCAGCGGCGTGCATGCGTTCTCCGGGCTGGGAAGGCGCACCGGAACCTCCTGCAATGGGCGGGACAACCAGCCATACGTACGTATTGTAACGTGTCCAACCGCATATATGTGTGTACATACATGTGTGTACATGTGTGTACATACATGTGTGTACATACATGTGCACCAGCCAGCAAGGCGGTAAACCAAAAAACAGGGAAGTACTTTCATCATCGTAAAAATTGTAAAACTGTGAGAAGTGAACACCATAGGTGTTGCACCTAATAGCAGTTTTTAAACTCAACACAAGGCGCAGCTCCAAATGGCAAACGAATGACACCAGCAGCCATGGCCGTGGCCGTGGCAGCAGTAGTAGCTGCAGTGGCAGGTTGCAATGCCATCAGCGAGTAGTTGCAGGCCAAAAAATGGACAGCAGGCATACATTCAGCAAACAACGAACCTTGTTGGCGAGAAACGCCTTCCAGAAGCTGATGTCCGTTCCGGCTTGAGGCCACAGCTGCAAAGCATTCCAGAAGAAACGCGAATCAGGGAGAACCAGAAATGGTTGAGAGCTGAAGGGGAAGGATGCTACAGGTGATGCACGGCATTGTGTCCCTAAAGATTCCAGGATCGATCCCGACAAGGTGCGGGGTAAGAGTCCCTCGACCGGTGATGATCATGATCGGCGAGCCGACAGGAGTGGAGTGGTCGCCGCTGTTGGTCCGGCTGATTACGTCTTGACCGGTGATGATCATGATCGGCGAGCCCACAGGAGTGGAGTGGTCACCGCTGTTGGTCCGGCTGATTACGTATACACTGATGCTGATGCTGGTGCTGGTGCTGGTGCTGGTGCTGGTGCTGGTGCTGGTGCTGGTGCTGGTGCTGGTGCTGGTGCTGGTGCTGGTGCTGGTGCTGGTGCTGGTGCTGGTGCTGGTGCTGGTGCTGGTGCTGGTGCTGGTGCTGGTGCTGGTGCTGGTGCTGGTGCTGGTGCTGCTGGTGCTGGTGCTGGTGCTGGTGCTGGGGAACCCGGTTAAGTGAAACGCTTTCGAAGAAGTCGGTAAACATGGGTGCAAGGATTGATGATGAGGGTGCCCCAAAGTATAGGCAAGAAATATAGGTATAGGTGGTAGGGTGCCACGCCATATGGCGTGCTAACAGACACAAGAAATGCGGATGGATCACTGCGGATAGAGGCTAACTCGCTCGTGGCACATAATTCGTGCGGTCCAGATGTTTTAGCGTGACAAGGGGCTGTCAGAATAGTGGCCACGGGTGAAGCAAAACCCCCCATCCTACACAATCATGCAGACTGGTCGAGTGGATCTACATTGCGTACCGGCATGTCAACTCTGGTTCCACCGGCGTCGCGGTATCGGATAAAAAACATGTAGTTGAAGCTACCGATGGTAGAATTCTGTGGGTAGTTGACGGTTGCTCCAACGGTAATGCCGTTCTGTGAACAGATGGCGCAAGCAAAGCGCGCGGACCATGGTGCAGACAAGGAGCAACAATTGTAAGCAACAAAAAAGGAACTTGCACATACTTGAAAATGCGTTTGGAAGGAAAATGTCTCATGTCTACGACGACGGCAGAGGTGATGTATGGCATGTATGGCATGCCTGATGTACGTCGGGCCAGACAACATTCCGCATCACCTTGCATGTGCCGGGCGCAGCGATGGACATCATTCCATTGGCACCTGCAGAGTGGTATTCAGGGGCGACGAAATATCAGAAATATCAGAAATATCAGAAATATCAGAAATATTAGAAATATTAGAAATATTAGAAATATCGGCGGATGGTATGTGTGCCGTACTGTGTACCAGCTACACAGAAGCCCCCAAAAAATGAGAAAAGAAATAAACACTCTACTATGCATAAGCAATGTCATATCAATAGGTCTGCCATTGAAAACCCGCTGATACTGAGTCAAAGGGTTGCCAAGCAAGTTTGTTGTATATATTCATGGTCACCCCGTCTTGGAACTCGACGAAAAGCAAACACACACACACACACACATATGGTTGTTGTTACAGGGTGGTTAACTTCGCCAGCGGCCCCTTTCCCGGGCAGTCCCTGCTCTCCCCTGCTAGAGGGGTACCCTAATCCGTCACCCCATCCGACTTCAGAATGTATTCGTTGGGTTCGGCAACTCACCACCAGCATCCAACCAAATCTAGCGGATCATATACACACATATACACACACACACATACACACACATATACACACACATACACACACATGAATACACACACACACACACAAAACGGACACTGAAAAAGAAAAAGAGGATGCTTTTCATCACCCGCAACAGCTTACCAATCGTAGATCTTCCCTCTGATCGTACACTACCACTCTCCCCACCCCGAACCCCTCTTTGCTTCTAATTTACCTTCAGTGTTTGTTTGTGTGACTATACATATGCATGTGTGTGTGTGAGTACGTGTTTTCGACATAGCGGAGGGCCCTTACCGTTATTGCCAGCGGCAATGACTGACACAAAGTCGGGGTTGCGCCATGCGAATGCGTCGAACTGCCTCGATGTAAGGGTATAAGCCACTCCTAGTGCGCTGGAGCGGCCCCAGCTTTCCGAACTGATGCGAGCGCCAACTCCGTAATGGTACTGCATGTAATGCGGGTATGTTCATGAAAGCGGAAATTGATGCCGGGGCAAAAGGAAGGGACATATAGAGAGACAGGGCTTGGTGCAAAGGTTTCCGGCATTGCATCCCGCGTCGCTAATAAGACGGGGACTTGACGAAAAGGCTACCAGCACTGGCAAGCAGAGAAAGAATCCCTTTCTATGCTATGGGGCTGGGGATGGGAGAGGTGGAGTCATGGCCACCTTGAAACTCGCACCAGGGGGTGCTGTAGTCTGGAGCAGCATGACGCGGCGGTGTCAGACCTAACAGAAAGCTCTCGAGATGAACAACAACGGAAGACATAGCACTAAGTATCAGGCCAATCGGCTTCGTCGTACATTGTACGACATCCAACTGACATGGTCGTTTAGCAAGTCGAACGCAGGAGACCTTAGTTTCGCTGTAAGCTACGCTTTTGTGGAAACCGATAACAAGTTTTTACATAACTACAAGTTTTTACATTTACTACTACTGGACTGCCCGTCAGATCGCCCGGTCGAGAGCCAACATGAGCATGAGCCCTGCAAGACTACCCGTTTAAGTCCATCCGCGTCTCAATGCTATCAATATCTCTAAAAAGCAACTTCGCCTTCTTCACGTGGTACGTACGACGGTACGACACCACTGTACGATAGGGTTCCCAGATGACGTGGGTCATGGATGCGGTCACCACCCTGCCTTACACCCACCCTCTGCCTAGCACCTTCCAGACCTAGCCCCTAACCACTGACCGAGAGTATCTTGTCGTCCACTGGAGAAGGTATTTTCAAAGGAGCAGATAACCGTGGTGAGGCCGTGCCGAAGAAGCTGATGCGCGCCATCGGCGCGACGCCAGTACCGGCATCTAGCATGATGCCTCCTGTGCTGTTGAGTATGGCGCCGGCAATGGAACCCGCCACGTGGGTGCCGTGGCTCTGGTCGCTAGCACCGAACCAGCCAGTGCCTGTGGTGGGGAAGTGGGGAATGCAAATGTACGTGTATGCGTGTGTGTTTTCCACTCCCCCGCTTGCATTAGCCACCAAGCGGAGCGAGTAGTGTTTAGCTTAAGCACGCTAGCATCAGCAGCGGCCGGTTGTCTTGCAGTGTCTTGTGTTTCTAGCAGCAAAACTACCAGCAGTAGCTGGATCGCATCGCTGAGATTGGCGAGCTAATGATGAACAACGTTGTTTTGGGTAAACGCCCCTACTTGGCGCTGCACTTACCGATTCCATCATCGTAGTTCAGCAACCGTAGAAGTCGTACTCGGCTATTACTGATGCTGGCTACGCATATACTACATGCAAGCACGCACAAACATACTCACGCACCAGTTGTTTCGGGGGTGACGTACTGGACGACCTTTCGGTGGTTCGGCAGGTACAGGCGAGGCGGATTGCCCACGAACATGGAGCGAAGGCTGCCTGGGCGGTACTTGTCATCAATGAAATAGCATTGGGACATGTCCAGGCCCTGGTCCGTCACCTGTTTTAGATACGTTGGTGCGTATGAAAGGAGGAGTTATAGCCTACCTGCTCTGCAGCTGCCAACCCATGTCAAGTGTAGCAAACGCGTGAAAGAGCACGTGTTCCCCTTTGGTTCGTGTTGCATAAAAACACAAGTGTTGTCCCCGGGAGGTGTCATCAGCCGCTGGAGCAGTCGGTGTGTGCCGGCCTTCACCGAGACCGCAAAAAAGGGAACATGCGCGCGCTCCCTTACGCATGCACGCTTACCCCGACGATCGTGCCCTGTCCCCAAAGGTTGGCTCCCCAATAGGGCTTCAAGCCTCCAGTTGGGTTTGTGAACTGCTGCTGCGTCAGGTTGCCTAAACAGGCAGCAGATGGTGCGGGAGGGATTC
The DNA here is from genome assembly GCF_000143455.1 of Volvox carteri f. nagariensis. Lineage (NCBI taxonomy): Eukaryota > Viridiplantae > Chlorophyta > Chlorophyceae > Chlamydomonadales > Volvocaceae > Volvox > Volvox carteri. Next base: position 913,004 of record NW_003307584.1, on the reverse strand, counting down.
GCGGCTCATTCAAGCGGTGTTTTCGAGCATGAGAGTGCGGTTGGATGGAAATCGCAGGGCAGGAACGTTTCTTTTAATCCCCCGGCGGGAAAAGAGGCAGTGGTTGGCAGCAGAAAGTCGTAAAAGTAAAGCAAAGGACGAGAGTGGTGGGAGGCCGTGCACTAAACAGGAAGTGCTTGAGCAGCCACCGAACGCACCAAACGGGGTATGCGTGTGTGGTCAGCCCTAGGCTTGCCCTTGGGCCTCTGGCTCGTATGGGCTCATTACACCTTACGCGGTTAACGCAACTCCAGTAGGTGGAACACACACACACATGTATACATGCACATGCACGGGTATGTGGGAACACGCGTGGCGTTTACGACAAAACACGAACCTGTCCATCCATAGTGCCGTACACAGGCTCCCACGTGGCCCTAGAGCAGCTAAATGCAGTCATTCTGCCGACCTGCCATAAATGCATGTTGGATGCAGTACTGTGAACGGCGTCGTACCTGTTTGCAAAATCCAACCCGCGATGGCATTGACAGGTTCCGCGTTCAGCACCGGTTCAATCAACTTCGTAATATGCATGTACGACAACCACTCCACGGCCATTCCGTAATCCTGTCGTACAAGCAGGGACGAGTACATAAATGCTGGTGCGGGCTAGATATAAATAGTAGGGTAGATAGTAGGGTAGATAGTAGGTTAGATAGTAGGGTAGGTTAGACGCTATCACTAACGCTAACATACTCCTAGAGACCATCACTAGTTAAGTCACGACACACCAATACGTCACCAAGCGGACAGTGCTACGATGTCAGATCCTTCTAGAATCTCTCGCTGCGGGGTGGCCACACGCACGCTGGGATTTATCATGGACGCCCTGACCTCAGCGGTAGCTGGCTACCAAAGCCAAGCGCGTCCTCTAGCGTCCCGCACCGTTTCCCTCGAGGGCATGTATCCTAGAGGGTGTGATGACTGGGGCTAAAGCTCAATAAGCTCCCAAGTGACAAAGCGACACGCAGCGCAGCGATTGGCGTTTTTACAGTGCCTTAATTGCTTTGTGAACTCGGGAACTCTTAGCGACGTTTTCCATGGGATGCATTTATATGCAAGAGCGGCGTGCTGTGTGTGTATGTATGTGTTTGTCTGTCTGTGCATATGTACGTATTTGTGTGTGTATATGTATGTATGTGTGTATGTGTGTAACACCTCGGCTTGCGCTACCCCGGTAGATAGAGACGAGGAGTGTGCCCATACACGAGCTGGCAGATAGAGGCGCAAGAGCCTAGACAGACGCAATACGACGCAAAAGACCTAACATCCAAGCATTGGACACAAGGAAAACAAGGACACTAATCAACTATTATGGCCGTCTGGGTAGAGACAAGCGTGTGCCAAATGCGGTGTGCCAGGCGGTGTACCGGGCTATACATTTTTTGACCAAAGACACTGTCGCGTCAAACGCAGACCGTGCGCCGCTGTAGCGCGATGTGAGACCGCACCTGCTTGCACACAAAAAATTGCGGAATCGATCAGCAGACCTCGGGAAATAAGTGCTGAAGGCACTCCTCCGCATTGTTCACACAATCTTCCCTCTAGCCCCTCTGCCCCGTCACAGCACCTCACGTATATCACAGTCCCCACCTCCTTGCACACATAGATTTGCAGCTCCGGACTCGTCGTCGAGTACAGCGCCTCGCCCACGAAGATAGGCATGCAGGGGTGCTCATCGCCGAGACCCAAGTACGAGGCAAGCGCACCAGGCCAATCTTGCTTAATGGTTCGCAGCACATCGGGATACAGCTCCTGAACGATCTGTACGGAAATGCCGTACAGGTTGACCCAACGCGTGTTGGAGGAGCCGCCGCCGCTGCTGCTGCTGCCATTACCGCGACCAGCAGTACGACTGTCGTTACGGCGTTCCTGAACGCTCCGACGTCGCCTCCTTGCCTCGCCGCCGCCGTTTTGCAGTTCTCCGAAGGACGACTGTGGCCTGTCGTAGGAATGCGTGTCCCAAATCTGAACGGCGTCAAAAGCGCTGCTGACGTAAGCCCTCTCAGAGCGGCCTGAACGCCGATCCGGGTGAGGTGGAGAGCCGCCTGAATCCGCCTGCAGTGACCGCCTTTGGTTGCGGCGCCTCCTTGTTGGTGAAGACAGCGCACTGGCCTCTTCCGCAAGCACGGATGCCTCTGGCGTGATCTTGAATCCAGGTTCGTATTTTGCCTGCGAGGGCCCGCATCCAAGACTACTTGCATTAGCGACATCCATCCACCCACACATTCGGCACCTATCCACACATGCCCTGGAAAAAAAGAAGCACCCCATCGCCGTCCGCCTCGTACTGACTGCCGAAACCCTTTGAGTTTTTTTTATTTTAAAACGAGTTACGTTGCGGGCGGTTGGCATCTATCAGCGGATGATGCTCATGCATATGATCAACTCATGACCGTCTTAGCTAAGAACCGCGCCTATACGATGTTTCCAGGCTGTACGAAGCTTCCGAACATCATGCACATCTCTGCCTTATCCTCTTTGCACCACACACAATGCAATCAATAGTCGTGCACATTCTTGCTGACGCGCGACGTGCTCTTGCCTTCCTAAAACGTTTCACCACCAGGTTGGCCGCAGCTCTGGGGTGAATACTTATGATGGCAGGCTAGGGCCTTGCGCCTTGATGGTTGCACCCACCATCAGCCCGTTGTAAGCGGTCACGACGCCCTTGACCGCATCCAGCCTGCCAAACACAAGGAGCGTCCTTGAGTCCAGCACCTCAAGGATTTTCACGTCCAAGCTTATTAGTGCTTTACGAATTTGCCGTATATCCCCTGCGGATGATCAACATCATGAAGAACACACCATCATAAGTGAGTCGGGCAGTTTTTAAACGCGCGAGGGGGTGTTTGTAAAGCAGCAAAGGCGTGTCACGAGCAGCGAGGACGGCACTTGGGAGAACTACTGTCAAATAAGGACTTTTCTCCCAAGTGGCGCGAGGATGGCAGCGAGGATGGCAGAACTCCTTATTTGACAGGAGTTCTCCCAAGTGCCGTCCTCGCTGCTCGTGATACCCCTTTGCTGCTTCAAAAACACCCCCCCCCAGCGTCGCATTGAGCCCCAAAGGAGCGTGATTACGGTATGCATTGGATGCATACCGTGATTACGGTATGCATTGGATGCATACCGTAAAACGAGGCACTAACAGCGTGCTAGGAGCCGAGGCTTACATAACTGCGGCCAAACATGCAAACCCTGTTGGGACGCGGATATCTATCCCGTGTACCGGAGAAGTTTAACCATAGGGAGGGGGGGAGCTAGCCTGGTTACCAAGCAACGCTCATCTACGTTTATGGATCACCACACTAACGCCGCCAAAAGAAACACCAAGACTTTTTGGATATAACCAGCAAGCGCCCAGGATATACCCAGGTACCCGGAATATATAACACAACCACATTGCGCTAGTTTCTTTCATGGTGTGGTGGTTGGTGTTCATTGTCTGATGCAGGTGTCCACTGGTGAGGTGATGGATGTAGGATGTACGAGAAAGTGTGCATGTGAGAGGTGTAAGAGCAACGATGATACGTGTGACAGGGTTTTGGGGGGTAAAAGAACCTGGGGCTATACATGCTAGAGCTTACAGAACTGTCGCGCACATGATTTAGTATTGGGCCTGTCGGCATTGTTTATTACCCCCACACACAACTCACCAAGCCCACATACCCTTACCAATCACACACCTTTACTGAATCGCACCACTTGCAACCGGCGACCTAGGGGGTCGGTGCCCCCCGGTGTCACCATAGCATACATATCGCTGGGGTCAACGGGTAATAAGGGAAGGTAGAGACCGCCCTGATCGTCGTCGTAGGGATTAAATGCACTGACGACTGTGCTGTCCATAATCTTATCAGCCGTGCTGCGGCAAGGCAAGTGGGCAGCAGCATGAAGTCGACCGATTGCAAGGATGGCAAACATGACGCGTAATAACTCTGTAATCTTAACCAAAACTACAGTCAAGCGGGCGTAGGACAGCATTTTAACGCCCTCGTAAAGACATAGGATGGTTGTACACCGCCGGCGGCTGGCTAGCATGTGGCACTTCATATCGCTTGGAACAATCCTGTGTTCGGGTTAAGCGATCAGCACCAGTGATCCGGTCGAGGGCCATCGTAACCTGAGTCTGCCTTAGCCACGAACATGAGTTCATTTATGGTATGGTAATGGGGAAAACATGACCTCCTGAAACACACCACACAACACTACGGGTAATCAGGCCATTCTCATTTCAGCGTCAATCGTTCAATCACAACTCGGGGCAATGCAAAGAAGGATCGCAACAGGCGCCCAAGCAGCTCCACCCATGTTACCGCAGGTGTGCGGCACATGCAAGCAACCACAAGCCGCCTGCTAGAAACCACTTCCTTTTCTTGTTCGTTCCCTGACATTGCGCTTAATTCGAGAGCTTGGTGCAAATGTTTCATCGAAGCAACCGTACCATACATGAAGTGTGCCCTACGGAGGCAACGTACTCATTCCAATATATTTTAAGCTCTAGAACAAGGAAGAGGAGTAAGCGGGTATATCCATCCCTGGACATCCCCGGTACCCGTATCCAAGTGAGTCTCACGCAACGCGCAGGAGGAACGCACTGTGCATTGCCCCAACAATTCTTACAAAGCTGGCTGGGAAATATCTTAAAGGCCAACGAGGAAACTGCACACGGGGTCTGGTGTGATCGTGTGGTTTACGATTGGATGCGCGTAAGGAGCTGGGCATCTTGATGAGCGAGCCCATGCATGGAAGAGGAAACGGGTGGGGTCCGGTAGGGTTTCGGAGCTGCTGAAAGCTTGGTGCATAAAGAATTAAGTCCCTGCTTGGTCTCCGACTCGTGTTTCGACTTCTTAAAGTCTGCAAGCATCCCGCCTACCCTCTATCCGCCGCGGCGGGCAAGTACCGCTAGGGCGAGGCCCTCTTGCCGCTCTCGCCGCCCAATAGTAGTTCGCAGTGTACAGGAACGTCAATGGCATACGAAATGCGACTCGCGGCAGGGTAAAGGCGGATATGCAGTTCAGCAACCGAAGCAACGAGCCATCCGCAAGGGCTGCGTAAAAGCCAGACAACCGACCAGCGCATAATGAAGCAATGAAAATGAAAAAATTACATTAAGATAAAGCGCCCGTTGAGAACCAAAGCAGTAAACTGCATGCACTTATCCTTTTTAACCGCCCTGAAGCGGGGCGTTTGCATCAGTGCGAAACGCGAAATTCAGAGCTCTCTCGCGGATAGAACGCATGTAGTAATGTGAGTGGACAAGCTCGTATGAGAACATGGCATGTTGATTGTAGGAACTTGCCAGCGAAATGCAAGCAACGGGTGGGAAACTGGCCTTCGCAAAGAGACAATTGCAGGCTAAGGTTCTTCCTTCAGGTCTATATAATCATATCCACCAGGTACTAAAGTCTCTGCTAAACATAGCACAAACAATACCTTTACGTATTGTGTTGGACAAAAGCTGCTAAAAACACTCACCTTAACTCCACCAATGGATTGCTCCGAAGAGATAATATATTAGGCGCATTCTGAGCTAAGGAGGCGGCACCAAAGAGTATCAATGCAGGTAGGTAGAGTATGGCTCGCATACTGGCCATCACCCTCAATCCTTTCGCAACTTGGGCCTCTAGATTAAAAGAGGGTGGATATTGTATTGTATCATGAATTTGTAATATATCGCGCGAGGTGGCATGAATCCATTCACATCTACGGTGCTGTATAGTCAACAGCATAAAAAGTACGTACTTGCGCTACGTACCTGCTGCACATGAAGCCCCAGAACCATGGAACAGAACGGGGCACTGCTTAATTAGGTCTCAATCAGGTTGCCATCAAGTCCTCCAAAACGGTGCATGCGAAATAAGCCTACCTATCTGATAGGACTGGTCGATTCTCAACTTACCAACCCACCACCATCAGCAATCTTAGCAGCAGTCGCTGGTAGTACTGAAGCTGAGGCTGCCCGTTTTCCTAGGAGTAGGTAGTAGGTCATTTGACACACTGTAGGTTTATGCGCGCAGCCAAAACTTTGCGTTTTAGGACGTCATAGCACATGCGACAGCGTGCATCACGATCTGCAACAGGCGCGGCGGCCTTTATTACAGCAGCTTGGCCGTCACGGGGCAAACAAAACAAGATAAACCGCACATCCCCACATTGGCGTATAAGAGCTATGGGGGGCTGTGGGCGCACACCGCCGGTCGCAGATAGTGTATGTAAAGCATTCAGCCAGCCAGGGGGTTGACGAGCCGTGCTGGGAATGGGCACCGTTCATGTCCACCGCGGCTTATGTGTATTAGCGACGCACACCACGATTAATCTACCTGACAACCATAATGACACTCAGCGCCCGTGAAAGCTCCTACCGCCCCAAAACCGTACACCATGCACAGCCATGCTAATGTGACGGCAAAGACACACCCACGACCCATGCGAACCGCGATACGGGAACAGACCGAAGTGGGTGCATGAATAATTATACCGATGCAAGCTCCATAGTCCAGCCACGGGTAAGCCTTTCCTAATAAAAGCTGCACACATAGCTTGGATTTCCCACGAAGATGTTGATGTTGTTACAGGGTGGTTAAGCTACACCAGTGGCCTCCTTCCCGAGGCAATGCCCTGCCCTCCCCTGCTAGAGGGGCACCCTAATCCATTCACCCCATCCGACTTCAGAGTGTACTCATTGAGTTTGGCAACTCACCACCAGCATCCAACCAAATCTGGCGGATCAACGGCGCATCAACTTACTTCCTGGTCAGCTCGCAAGTTGATCTTATCTCGTCACATACCGTCCATAGGATGGGGGGCGACCTCCCATATCACCACCTCTCAAACACCCGAGAGATCGGCAAGCGGATTTGAACCCGGACACTCCGGGAGCAGAAGTCAGGCCTTAACCTCTGCCAGCCGCCTGCCTGTTGAATGCAATTGAGATATCAAGAGCCCGTATAAATGCGCGGCGCTGTGTGGTGGAAAGGCGTGACTGGGGCATGGCATATGTGCTGCCTGTGCAATTTATTGCGCTCCGAATATCCATCTCTTTCCTTTTATCGTTTGAAGTGCTTCACCATCATGAAATGCTGCAGTCTCAAGCCGTCAGCACTTGGTTGATGTTGTTACAGGGTGGTTAAGCTTCACCAGTGGCCTCCTTCCCGAGGCAGTTCCCTGCTCTCCCCTGCTAGAGGGGCACCCTAATCCGTTCACCCCATCTGACTTCAGAGTGTACCCTTTGAGTTTGGCAACTCACCACCAGCATCCAACCAAATCTAGCGGATCAACGGTGCGTCAACTTAGTTCCTGGTCAGCTCGCAAGTTGATTTTATCACGTCCTACACCGTCCACAAGATGGGGGGCCACCTCCCATTTCAACACCTCTCAAACACCCCGGATTTGAACTCGGACGCGCCGGGAGCAGAAGTCAGGCCTTAACCTCTGCCAGCCGCCTGCCTTGGTTGTATGTACGTGTTCATACGGAAGGCAGATGCTTCCGAGGACACGTTCTGGTCAGTGTTATCAGGTGTATGGAATCGATACTGTTATGGTTTCTCCGACTCACGCCAGATGCCACCGCAAGCAGTAGCCTGGCATGAGATGCTACGACCACATAAAACCCTAAGACATTCTGGCCCACAAGACGGGAGACGCTATGGCCATGACGCAGGGCGGACATCGGAATTAAAAAGGTGAGGCCTACCCCCCGTAATAAACGACCCTGGATGCGGCAACTTGCAGTGCTGTACCTGTGTCCTGTCACGGACATAGCCTAACTAGGCTCGTTCGACTGCTGCAACAGTCGGTTAAGCTCCCCGGTGCGGACTGTAGCTGTTATGCAGCACCGGATAGATTGTGTATAGCTGTATATGTAGCTCATGGCTTAGCTCGTGCATGGTGAGATTTGACGGGTCATCTGTTAAGCAAGCCAAATACGGAGTGCGTCAGCCAGCCAGCCAATCAAGCTTCAGCCTAGCACAGGTGCTGTTAAAGATGCAAAACTTATTATTGGCTATCTACCAACAAGCATTTAAACTATTATGCCTGTTTGAAAAGAGCGCAAGATGAGGCTCTGCAACTTCTCTGCAAAGTGTGATAGAGCGAGCGAAGATCCATTCACGCGAATGAAGTTGTCGCAACTCTTCGCCCTCCTACCTGCCTCCAACTTCTCCTTCCCGAAGTAAATCTTAGTTAGGGCTTCTTTTACAACGCATACAATCCAGCGTTTGCTTTCTTTGAAGCTCTGCATGAGGCAAAGCTCCGATGGCTAAGGCTCTCTACGGGGGTTCGTTGTACTAGCCTATATCACATCATCCCCGGCAAATAATTTGTGTTGCCTGTTGCCGAGCTGCTCAGCACTTATCACGAATGCTTTGTGCACCGGTAAGCTCCTGGGAGCTGTAAGATTACAGAAAGGTTCGATGCTTAGTCCCCTTTTCCGCTAACCTCTTCCTTTCAGCAATCGCGACAGCTTTTACGAGCTAGCCAGAAGCGTTGTGTTGTGACTATTCGTCCACGTCATCCATCGCTCGATAGCACTCTAAGCACGAGCAGCACACACAGCATTCCAAATCTGGGATTTGCCCATCCATCGCATGCTGACAGTTAACAGGTCCGTCAGCGAAAGGTCAGGACATGCTAGTACCCAGGCGCTGGCTCTCATGCATCTCCGCCATTTACGTGCCGCACATATGCGCAATGATGCCCACACGCACGGGGGTAGCGCAAAACCCAGCTGCTACCCGGGATGCCAAAACCTCTAATCAGGCCCGCTAGATCTTCACGCAGAAATGCCGTCTGAGGATTGAGCTCTAAAGACACCAGCAGGCTTCCAAAGACTACGTACGCCAGCATGGGAGATAGTCATCTAATATCATATACACAGCAGCGATTAATTGGTGACTGATAAGGTCAGAATCAATGTGGTCTCCGTCATCTCAGCAGCTTGGTACGTCTGCTTGGTCTCTAGCTCATAATAAGACCTAACTCCCTGCCTGCCTGCTTTTTTGGACCCGAACCTGCATATGTGTTATTATCTAATGCAAGACCAAAGCACGCGCGCACGCCCATCCCATCCCACCCCTGCCGGATGCAAACACACGCATCCTCGTACATATACGACTGACAACACTGGCCTTAAACCCAACTCCCGGCCCCCGTGTACACAGTATCTCCCCCGTCGTCCTCTATCATGCGAACTGGCAAAGGATGATTCGCGATTGCGTGCAGGAATCGAATCCAGGAACAGCAACTAATAAGAAGTAAGAATGGTCCAACGACGATCGACCTATCTATTCAGCACTCATTAAGCGCGTAACTGTCCTGCATTCAGGTGTAGGGCTGCTGGAATCGATATTATCCCGTACACGTACGGAGATGTACGTGTAGGGACGCGCACGTGTACGGAGTCGCGAATAATTGGAAAGTTTAGCCAACCGAGGACTATGATCTCAACACGGCGGGGATGCGCCAATGTCGCTCCAGCGCGCGACATGTCTGTGAACTTTAACCCAACTCATGAGTTTTTGGATTGTAAGGCTGACCCAGGTACCCACCCCACCAAAGCATCACCTGCGCACGAAGAACGTGCGTACCCGCACAAGTGTCGACATCCCACAAGCACTAAACACCGCAATTATGCACCACCACACACAATACGCAAGGCACGATCGCATACATGCATATACACTCATGTATAGATAAGTGGCGATGCTCCATGTGTGCAGGCAGAAACGCTAACTCATACCAGAAGGGAGCGCGCCGCTTTGCAGTCTATCGGTCGGCGTCGTCATCCCGTGTATGCGTATGTACAAACAATTTCGAGTTGTAGAGAGTACATACAGCATAGCAATGCAGTGCAGCGGCGCATATAGCCTCTGTGGCATCTCCTCTCCCTGTCTGTCTTTTACCTGCCTACCCGATTTGCTGCCGGCCGGCCGGCCGGCCATTCTCACGTGTTTTTGATCAGCCTCGTCTCTTACGTCGACAACGCGCTGTAACCTCGCGACCGCCGCGCTTGGGTCCATCCAAACAAGACAATCGTTACGAAAGATCCCATGGCCGCTCCAAGTATGACGACACCGACGGCGGCGACGACAAGGATCGGGATGTTGATGCCTTGGAGTCCGGCGGCGGCCCGCGGTGCCGTACTGCCGTTGGCGGCGACGGTAACGCCAGTGTCGGCGCCGCCGCTGGCTGCCTCACCCTCGACGGCGGCGGCTGGATTGCGTGACGCATCGAACTGGGCGCCGCCGTTGCGCATGGTCGAAGGTTCGACTCGTTCGTCGGCCGTGACGCGCTCGTACAGTTCGTGCAGGTCATTGAACTGCGCCGACGCGCCATCAATGCCATTGGTGGTAATGGTGGTGGTGGCTGCGAGGAGCGTGCGGGCCGGACCGGTGCCACTGCTGCTGCTGCTGCTGCTGCTGTTGCCCGTGTAGGTGTAAGTACCAACGTAGCCTGAGGCGCTCGGGTTGCATTGCTTGCTGAAGACGGTGTTGCTCGTCCAGTAAGCTGGTACGGTTTTAACGAGCGTAGGGCCCAAGGAAACCGTGAGAGTTACGTTGAGAGCCCCCGATTGATACCACCGCACGCAGACGTGGTAGTCAGCGGGCTGGGGGAAGACATTCGTGAGGCCCGTGGGCCAGAACACGACCTGCGTGGGAAACAAAAGATTGACATCAACCAAAACACCAAAGAGTATAGCAATCAACCAAGACATTCATTCGGTAGGAAAATTGTGCGTTAGGCACGGGAAAGGGTTTGAATTGCTTAAAAACCTCGAATTGGAATTTTGATCTCACGCAGGCCAGGACAACAAGGACCACACAACGCATAATGATTCAGCGATTCAGACTTGGAGAACGTCGAATTTGCACATGCTTCTCCCCGTCCTTGGAAAACTAAAAAACTAAAAATGCTAGCAGATTCTAAGAAGAAAATGATCCTAAAGGACATGCCTTCGTACATGCCTTCGTACAGTGCGCGTCTGCCTCTGTGTATGTGTATGTGTATGTGTATTTGTTCTAGAGTTGCGTTACCACCCTTCAAAGGTGTCATTACGAGAGGCTCATACACGAGTATACCTGCAGCCATGAGGGGCCTTAAAGAGTGGCGCAGACGAGCGTCGGGTACATTAGTTACGTGTACGGCACATGCTGCCACGTGAACCAGCAGACCGTCTTTTACTCACGTACCCGAATCCTTCTCGGTAATCACGTACCTCTCCGTTCGGCTTGCCCGCAAGCATCATGTTATCGCCTCCGTGTACGCCACCGCCAACGTTCCTGTCGTACGTGCTAACCTCGTACGTCTGCTGGTTGGCGGTCCAAGCCACGACCATATCCCAGTCGTACGATACACCCGCTCTAGCGCCTTTGGGTATGCAAGCGTGCACAGAGGGAAAACAGAAGGCAAGTCAGCGTTGGAAACTGACTAGCAAACCATGAAGCTGTAAGGTTGGCAGGTGCACATGACTTCCTGTAAAAATCTTTCAAAAATTGCCACCTTGGTCCTAAGGGGGGCCTCCAGGCTTTTACGGACGGCCCACCCGCACTTATGCGGAATATGTAACCCCTTGTAACCCCCTTGTAACATGTGTAATCCCCTTGTCGTTTTCACAAACATCATATCATGAGCCGGACGACGCAATCGATTCCGCACATTTCGGGACGTAGGACGAGATGCTGAACCACCTCGAATTGGGGACTTTGTCCCAACTACGGAACTAGCAATGCCGTACCTTGGCTGTCGGACCACATTGTACGGAAATAAAGTGCGAATAAGCTGCTTGGAGACGGCAATGGGTCCGGGCACACAGCCGGTGGGGGTGGCGGAGGCGGCCTTGGGGGAGGTGGTGGCGGGGGCAGCGGCGGTGATGGCGGAGGCGGGCGTGGAGGTGGGGGTGACGGGGGTGGGGGTGACGGCGGTGGGGGCGGCGGCAGCAAGGGCGGTGGTGGCGGAGGCGATGGTGGCGGGGATGGTGGCGGCGAAGGCCGGGGCGGTGGCGGCCGGGGCGGTGGCGGAGGTGGTCGTGGTAGTGGCGGTGATGGCGGTGGACGCGGTGACGGCGGCTGCGGTGGCGGCGGTAGCGGGGATGGGGGCGGCGGTGGTGACGGCGATGGCGGCGGCGGCGGCGGTGACGATGATGGCGGGGGCGGCGATGGTGGTGGCGAAGGTGGTGGTGGCGATGGTGGGGGCGAAGGTGGGGGCGGCGATGGTGGGGGCGATGGTGGTGGTGGCGATGGTGGTGGCGATGGTGGTGGTGGCGATGGTGGTTGCGAAGGTGGGGGCGGCGATGGTGGTGGCGAAGGTGGTGGTGGCGATGGTGGTGGCGAAGGTGGTGGCGGCGATGGTGGTGGCGGCGATGGTGGTGGTGGCGAAGGTGGTGGCGAAGGTGGTGGTGGCGAAGGTGGTGGCGGCGATGGTGGTGGCGGCGATGGTGGTGGTGGTGATAAGGCTTGCGGTGGTGGTGGTGGTGATGAGGCTGGTGGTGGTGGTCTTGGAGAGGGTGGCGGCGGCGAGGGTAGGAGCTCCTGGCCTAGGGTGTAGCTGCCCATGTAGCCCGCAGCTCCACTATTACAAATGTCGTTCCTTGGTAATGTCGTATCCCAGTTCCGTACAAACGTCGCAACGGTTCTGTTGAACCGCATTACCACAACCGTCCCGCGCACCAAGGGCTTCTTGTCGTCGTACCATCGTAGACAGACGTCGTACCTAGTCTGCGGTGGAGTTGCCGTAAGATACGCGTTCTCGGAATTCACGTTGGTGATAAAGTTGTTGCCGCCGTACTTGCCGCTGCCGCTGGTGCTGTCAGGAAAGTCGAAGCTTAGCTCGTACAAGATGCCTTTGTCCGTCCAAGCCACGATAATATCTATGTCCACAAGCGCGTTGGTGCGACCTAAAAAAAAGAGGGAAAACGAGAGGACCATTAACTCGAAGCAGCTGCATGTTTTGCAGTTCTTAAATCCTTATAAACAATAAATTTAGCTAAGTAAGGAAAGCTCCCTCGGCTTTACAATCAGTTCAGGGCTGGTTCTTCAGCTACATATTTAAATTGATACGTACAAGCCGGCTTGTTTCCGTTTCCATTAAGGAGAAGGTAAGGAAACCCGGAGAGCAAGACGCTGAGATGTATATATTTCTCCTGGGAATGACGCATAGCAAACAGCTGCTCGCCGGCAATAAGATCCGTAACTATGCGTCAAATGAAGTAACTCCTCTGACAACAGCAGACCACAGACAAGACAGACGCAAGTTGGCAGCAGTACACCAGCAGTACACTGGTTCTAACCCACCTGTTACACCGGAAAGCACTAGCCAATCTGCCTTGAACATCAGCGGGTAGATGTTGTTCACCGGTGCCGGCGGCGGTGACGGTGACGGTGGCGGCAGAGACGGCGGCGAATTGAGGTCGTAGCTGCCGATGTAGCCCACAGACGACGGTGTGCAATCACCGTCGGCGAAGTTGTCGAAGTCTGTGTTAAAAGTCGTCGAAATGCTCGCAACAGGGTCGTTCTTGAACACCGTCAATATAACATTCATGTTCGAAGACGCGGTGGGGCCTTGCCACGCGACGCAAACGTAGTAGGTGGTGGGCGGGGGCGTGTATCCGAGCTGCCAGTGAATTTCTTCGTACATGGTGCCGTAGATGATGTTGTCACCGCCGTGTACAGCACCTGACGAAGAGATTGCGGTTTCGTAACCAAGGAAGTTTCCTATGCCGGCAGAGAAGGTCTGACCGTTCCAGTTCCACGACACTTGGAGGTCAAAGTTAGATACGGTGCTCCGCAAGGTGTCGTCGGTGTAGTCGTAGTCGTAGGTGTTGGCGCTTGCGACATCTGCAAGCGAACAGAGCAGCATTTTTATTACAAGTATTGCTTGTGTCGCAACGAAAGGATGTACAATGTGCGAACGAATGAATGAATAAATAAATAAATAAATAATTGAAATACAGCACGCGAAACTGCTGGACGCTACAAAGATCTAAGCGCAGTATGAGAGGCAGTTAAGTGCCTTAAAGCACCGCAATTAAGGCACCGCGATTTGTCGAACGCAAGCAGAGTGGTGCACAACAAAAACTGCATAGATACATAAGAAAACATTAAAAGGTGCCACGATGTCCGGAGACAGACTTACTTGTGACGGGGTAGAAGTCCACGCGGAAAGTCAGCGGGAAGGGGTACCACAGCTGTGGGGGGTCCTGAACAGCCGGTGTGGGAACTGGCGGTGACGGTGACGGTGGTGGCGGTGGTGGTACAGACGCTGGGCGGACAAGACGGAGCGACATCGTCGGGTCATCATCGTCGCAACTGGATTGCAGCTGGAGGATGGATGAAACGGTTCGCAGACAGCGCCGATTGTCCATAGTAGTGCTCGGGGCCATCGCCGGGACGATCTGGTAGAATGGCCTGCATCAGATCAGGCAAATACAAATATAAATACATATACATACATAGCATACATACATATATACAGACATAACTATATATTATATTATATTTGCATTGCCGTCCAGTCAATAGCGGTAACGGCAATCAAAAGGGGTAAGGCAGCGGGGCCCGGGGTTGTCCGCATGTAGTGGAAAGTAAGAAAGGAAGAAAGGAAGAAAGGAAGAAAGTAAGAAAGGAAGAAAGGAAGAAAGGAAGAAAAAGGAAGAAAGGAAGAAAGGAAGAAAGGAAGAAAGGAAGGACTGCATATATACAAGAGCGCACAGATTGGTCCTTTATACTTCCGAACAACGCCAACACAGCCTTATAGCGCTTTATCGACAACATTGTTATTCCAGGTCCTACTCCTGCCATCCGGTGCACCCGGGCCAAAAGGGCACTTCAACAAATCTTTTCCTTCTCGACATGAGCTAAAGCTTTACGCGTGCACGCACGTGCACTTACCCGTCGACCAGGTTGGGGTTAGCAAACACCGCAAACTTCTGGCTTTGGGATGTCGGGCTGCACTCCGTAAGCTGAGGCCAGAAGCCGATGGCATTGCTGGAAATCGTCGCACATCGGGTGCCGCCAAACTCGCGAATCCGGTACAGGTACCCTCCCGTGGTGTTGTCTGCAGCAGCAAAAGCAGCGCACAACATCAACAGCAGCAGCAACAGCAGCAGCAACAGCAGCAGCAACAGCGGCAGCCGCAGGCGAGGTTAGTCCAGGGGTGGTTACCATGAGTGTGGTCGCATCAGCAGGCAGCCACGAGCGACATAAGGCGATTCCCCTCACACTCCTAAGAGGCTCCAGACATTACTGGTGACAACACTCGTGTACAAACCTGGTTCTTCAATGAAGTTGAAGATCGCGGTTGTCGCGTTGCATGCAGTCGCCGCGGGATCGAAGACTAAGTTATTGGCCCGGACGGTCAGGCACGTGCCATTCGGCATTTGGATCAGCATGTTGGCCTGAGATGCAGAAAGATGCAGCAAGCGGGCACCAACAAGCGACTCAGTATGTCAGGACGCACCAAATGCGTTAACTAAAATACGGGGCCAGGAGCAAGTAGCACGTACCGGCACGCGTGCGGGACGTGCGAACGCCGGGTTGAGCGGTGTCCTTAGCGTGCCCGTGAAGTGGCCTGCCACCAGGACGGACCAGCGTTGCGGCCGCTGCGCGTCGGGTGTGGTCAGCAGCGAGTGGCGGATGGCGCGACCGTGAACCACGAACGTTACGTTGTCACGCGGTTGCAGGTTATAGAGCTCCACGCGCTCCACGTTGTTGACGCTGTCTGAGAGAAATAAACGAGGAAAGAAAATTGGGGACAGCGTTAAAAGAAAAAAAGATACAAAAATTGGAAAGGAAAGGCGCGAGTAACTTAAGGAGGACGAAAGGATGGAGACAAGGGTAACCAAAGAGCTCATCTTTTCTCACCTCTAGCTTGATGAGCAATGAGGGCAGTAATATGACTTAATAACTAACTAACTAACTTAATAATAACTTAATAACTATATAACTTCACGCAGCGAAGATGATCGCCACCAACTTGAAGGCGCTCATCCAACTACGCTGTTGCCACAGCAGGCAGTAGCATGCCCCCGTGACCTAAACTCACCCGCGCGCGTCCGGCTGTAGTTTGTGGTGGTGCTCTGGGGGTTGAGCAGGTAGCCAAAATCTAGGTCATTAATCAGGTCCCGGTTCGTCATGCCGCTTCCAGGGAAGTCGTGCCAAACCAGCGTGGCGATAATGGGCCTGGCGGGAACAGGATACGGGTCAAGAACGTGATTGGTAAGTCACAATCGGGCACTCGTGCAGCCGATTGGAGCCACAAAAGTGTGAACTAAGAACGCAATCGCTTCAATGGCATCATCAGAGATCCAGTCCAGTCCGGCATCAAGAGCTTATTAACTTGCTTTCTACACACAATCTGGCGGTATACTGACAGCTTTAGAAAAAGCTGACTATTACTGCAAGCAACTAGCCAACCAACCATGCATGCCCGCACAGCACACGCACTCACCCGGTGCCGGTCGCGCGGATTCCCGGCAGATAGATCATCTCGCCATCCCGGATTGTTCCGTAGTCAGCGACTGCAATGCGGAAGTTCGGATTGGTGAAGCCCACCAGCGGTAGGGCGCTGCTCAGGTCAAGACGGCCCCAGCCCTGCAGGCCGTCCGGCGCCTGACCCATGACGCGCCCCACGTTCGTCGCAAGGCCGCCCTGCAATTGACATCAACAAAACAGGGAGACTTCCACTCATTCAGCAGTCAGCAAGGATGGTTGTGCAAATTTTCTGGGAAATGGGTCACTCAGGTCAGGAAACAGGTAAACGCCATTTTTTTGTCGGACCAGACAACAAAAGCTAAGCTGGCAAACCCTTACTTGTGATCAATTAATTAGGCCTAGTATGACACAGGTTAGTCATTAGGGTCACTTCCTGCGTCCGAGATAGGTTCGGGGCGAAGGATGTGCACTTCATCCACGGAAAGCGACACGACAAAGTGAATCAGCCGCCGAGGGATCAATCCAATTAGGTCCTGATGTTTTAGGATTCTTTTCCACTTTCCCGTCACATAGAAGCAAGGACTGCAGTCCAAAAAGTGCAAAGCCTTTGCTGCCAATCGGTCGCCCGGTCGGTCAATCGGTCAGCCAAGTAATCAGTCGAGATGGATGGATAGCAAAGCCAGCGCTTGGCCTGATTTCTGTGTAGGATGATACCCGGTTGCAGCTACTACAGCTATAGCCGCAAGACCTGCTTACCGCCAGAGACTTTGCGCTGGTGATAGCGGCGGCTTTGAGCAGCATGCCAGACGGATCGAACGGGACTGTCGGCACGTCGGTTGCAGCTCCAGCGGGGTAGAACCCATCCCTGCCATCGCATGGAAAAACGACGCACATACATCCAATTTAGGAATAGATGATTCCAAACAATACAAACCCCATACGAGGCCTATTGACTTTCAGCGCACGGCTGGTTCGGGTCCTCTGAATGTGCCCATCCTGGTCCAAGAGATGAGCGCGGGATGGACATGTCACATCGTACGAATATATCATAGGAATATCTTACGAAGCCGCCCTACTGACAAGCACTCTTGGGTCTTGGCAGTTTCAGCAAGCGGCAGTGATTGATACCAGTAGCAGTGGAAGCACCCTCAGGAGCAGCTCCAGGTGTATTGACAGCACTATTGAGGGGCAAGGAAAGCAGGGTCGATTAGCCGCACTCATTATCGAGCGCACCTGAAGTACTGGCGCACGAGAGCCAGGTGGCCTGCCACCAACGGTGTGGCCATGGATGTTCCCTGGGAGCGCAGCCGGCGGCGGCGGGGGTACGGTAAACTTAGCATAACATCAAAGCTCAAGTCCCGAAACGTCCGTTAGAATGCAGCATGCACGGGCGGCCGAACAAGTTAATTTTTTACAGCTGCGTCTTGCTTGCGAATGAGGGCAAAAGGGTCCCGCCTGGATTCTTACAGATCTATACACTTCGCTGCAGCTGCCTCGGCGCGCTGCTGCACAACGGCTCGCATCACAGCAGTACCCGTCATCACGCAATTCTGGCGGCGCTAGAGAAGATCCCCTTCTTACCGACATTTGGATTGTGAGACGGCTACAGCTGGAGCCTGCGAGCAGATAACAGGCCCGGGCGCGGGCAATTTAACTCACACGAAGGCAAAATGGCTCAGCTACGTTTTCACTCCAACAAGATGCATTATTTTTGAGCTTACATACGGATTGAGGCAGCAGATCAAGGCGCTCTGTGCTAGCGGACATAATTTTAAATTGGCATGACGGATGGCAACCTGAGATGCGGTTAAGCTGCGTTAAAGATGCACCATGTGCATCTTAATCTGGTCGGATTTGAGAGTTGCAAACGGCCCGACCGATGCGGAGTGGGGGGAAGTGCACATGTACACGATTAGTGGAATTGATAGGTCAGGCACGCGGATAAGCGCCTTGTGCGCTAGGGGCCGACAGAGAGCGAAGGCAAGCGGTAAAACTGTCATGTCCAAACCCTAACGAGTATGCCAGTTATGGGTGGTAAACAATGGCGCAAAGTAAGGCCGAAAGTCGGGCATGTATATAGGCCATGACATCCTATCTGCAATGGTCTGCAAGCATTGTTCGATTATCTCTGGTAATCGTTTTTTGAACTCTTTAGGTGTCCTGCAAGCAGCGATGTTCGTGTAACTTCATTCGCTGCTTGGCTGGGTGCGCAAACAGTTTAAGAAACCGAACCCACCCCAGCCCGTTCGTGACTGTGACCAGGGCGGGATGACCGCAGTCTATGCTCTTGTTCGGTTGTATATTAGTATGGCACTGCTTACTTGTTGCTTCCGGATCCAGTGTGGAGCCGCACGCCGAGATGAGGTTAGTGCCAGGCGCCACAACGTCGGGCTTAATGCGCCCATCATAGAGCGGGCCTGAGCCGGAGAATTGCGCGATGCTGTCGATGCCGAGATTAACGTTGGGCTGTGGGAGAGAGGCACATTTAAAGAGAAAAACGGCGCGCAGTTTGTCAGAAAACGGTAAGGTCAGCGTAGGACAGCGCAGGACAGCTCTAATCCTAGCTTCCCTTCTATACGATTGTCGAACCTGCTTAAATCTTAAACATTAAAAAACAGTGATCCAAGCGATTACATCGATAAACATGAAACCAATTATTAAAGCGATTAAACTTACGTAATCGAGGTAGGTCGCAACGAAGTTGGTGTTGGAACTGTTTCTCAAGGCATTAATGATGTTCATACCTTGCACCTGTATACATTAAGCCCAGCAAATATCCACGACAGCATTCTTGCTTTAGCAACCAATTCACAAAGTGACAAGGTCTGGTCGGGAAACACTGCACTTTGCGGTTAACGATCCTAGGTTGGGTTTCAAGGTAGACCCCAACATTTTCGGGAGCGTGAAATTATTTATGGCGAGGGTCGAGATGTGGAGTTAAGGTGACAGTTAATGGACTGAGATCCGCACGCTGGTTTGGTGGCGACTGCTGAACCCTACGGATGTGCTGGTGAAAGGATGAGAACGGATTGTAGAGGGCAGAATTAACTGCCATGGACTTGCAGTTCGTATGGTGAAGTAACGGTGGATGGTGATGCATAGTAGTATTCAATCCTATATGACGATCCAAATGCGTGCAAAATGACCCAGAAGCCTCCCAATCTGCAACAAGTGTTAAAAGAACAGACAGACAAATAGCATGCTGGATCGGCAAATCTACAGGAGGGCTCCATTGTAATGTAAAACGAGATAAAAAGTAGCCATTCCGGGAAGTAGCACTACAACAAGTTTGTCAGCCTTGCATTTGCTATTTACATAATTGCTCGTCCTGTCTCGAGGGAATTTGGATGGACGCAGTCGTACTGCAGAAGAGCCCTACCCGAGACATCAGCGAGTAGGTGACGGCTGTGCTTGGCGTCCAGAGCTTCCGGCCCTCAATAAATCCGTCATCCGCAACCACGAACAGGATGGCGGCCGCACCGGCCTTGACGATATTGGACGTCATTGTGTTGTTTGTGCAACCTTGCTTCAGGTCCACAATTACAACACTGCCTGCGTAGCTGCCTTGCAGGGCCGTGCATGCGTTCTCTGGGTTGGGAAGGCGCACCGGAACCTCCTGCAATTGACAAGCGATCCGTTATTGTCAGGTACACGTACCATAAGTGGAGCAATATATAAATAGGTTCGCAGGGCAAATGTTTGCTCGTAACACCCAAATCATCGTCCATCCATCGCAGCAGCAGGCAGCCCAGCAGCCTCGCTGCTGTCGAGCTGAAAAAGGATCTGAAGGATAGAAAAGAGCTGAAAAAGGATAAAAGATCTGATTCAGCCCACGCACCTTATTCGCGAGAAGTGTCCTCCAAACAGTCTGATCGGTTCCCATACGGGGCCACAGCTGCACAGCATGAAAAATCAAAGGGTGATTCAAAAGAGGAAAGGAGTGGATGGGGAGGAAAGGAGAGAGGTAAACGGGCATATGTGCAAGTAATGCATCAGCTGTAAAATCGGCACACACGCGACAAGCGACATGCAACGGCAGGAGACGGAAACGGTAAAAGAATGAGAGAAAGAACGTAACAAAAAAAGATCAGGGAGGTTCGGCTGCCGGCGTTATGGAGAGCCGCAGGAGAACTAGCGCCATAGAAATAGAAGCAGCCACCAAGAAGCCATAAATAGTAACGAGCTGCACCATGGCTCATGAGGTGCGGGTGCGGTTGTGTGTGTGGTTGTTGCAGTGGGCTCCAGCCTCCTGAAGGGCAGAACCAGAGCGGGCCATCTGGCCGTGCATTACTGCACCAAAGGCGACCAGGGCAGCCAAGACATGCGGTGTCAAGCAAAACCCGGATCTTCCCTGCCTACCGCGGAGTCCACTCTGGTTCCACTGGCATCGCGATACCGGATAAAAAACATGTAGTTGAGGCCAGCACTAGCCGTGTCCTGGGGGTAATTGTGGGTTGCTCCAACGGTAATGCCGTTCTGTGGGGCAAATGGCAAGCAAGCAAAAACCGAGGCGCGGGTGAGAAATTGCACTTGTTAGATTAGAGAAACCACACAGTCGAAAGTCGTACGTGTGCCAGCGTCCAGACACAGCATGTACTACAAGGCTTCGAAATCTTTGAAATGTCGTACGATTTACCGTACCTTGGATGTGCCCGGCGCCGTGATGGATACCATACCGTTGCGACCTGCAACACAGCATTTGTGCGAGACCGCCGAAGGCCGACGCAAGTTAGCTGGATAGGACCACCTCCACCATCCATCCCTAGGAGTGCGCAGATGCCAGCATGGCATCAGCTGAGGTTTACCCAATTCAACATTTTAATTAATACAGTTTGCTGCACGCGGATTATTATGCAGAGCCCGACGGTTGCCCGAGCAACCGACGCAAGCGAGCGAGCGAGCGACGAAGCTTATTTGTGATAGCTAAGCGCACTCATACGTACGAATGGATATCCTTTTAAAGCCAGTTTCAAAGGATGACTGGATAGGTGCAGCTGCCAGACAGCGACTTCTGGGATTACATGCCAGCATTCTGAGCCGCAGACAAACGCCAACTAATCGATTTTATACTTTCTTACTTATCAGAAAAATTCAGCGCGCAGCGGAACGTACCGAAGTTGCCGGCGGCAATGACTGACACAAAGTCGGGGTTGCGCCATGCGAATGCGTCGAACTGTCGCGATGTCGGCAGGTAAGCCACTCCTAGTGCGCTGGAGCGGCCCCAGCTTTCCGAACTGATGCGAGCGCCAACACCGTAATGGTACTGCAATTAATGCGTGTGCCAGGATCGGAACTTCAGGCACGCAAGGAGCTAACGAACGACGCGAATTTCATTTTGTGACAAAACAAGGGGGTCGGTGTACACCAAATGCCATGATGGGCACCGAGCATGAAGACGAGCAAATATCCAGTTTCCAATTCAAGTCGATTAAAATGCACGCCCCTTGCCAAGGATGCTGTTCCTGCTCCTTTTTCATAGGCTCTTAGGTTTCCCTAAGCAAGCTAGTCCCACCTGACCTCCACTCTGAACTTACCGAGAGAACCTTATCATCCAGCGGCGATGGCACCCTGAACTTGTTTTCCGACGGTGCAGATGTCCCAAAGAAACTGACGCGTGCCATTGGTGCAGAACCCGTAGCACCGTCGAACGAGATGCCACCAGTACTGTTCAGTACGGCACCGGCGATGGTTCCGACAACGTGAGTCCCGTGACTCTGATCCTCGCCTCCAAACCAGCGAGTACCTGTTGGGACAAGGTTAAATTACACTAAGTACTCGTGTACGGATCAGCATTTTCGTAGCAGTACGCATTTATAACATACGTACGCAGCAGTAGCGGTAGCAAAAGCTGCAAGCAGCAGCAAAAGGGGCGGTAATAGCTCATAACCTTACCTCTGGCCATGGCAGCTAAACTTGTGTTATTAGGCATGGCAACAAGTAACTCGATGTTTCCTCCGCAAGCTAAGGAGCGTCTTGGCATGATGGGCTTAATAGGACTCAGAGTGCAATGGTGTGACATCGACAAAAGATTGGGTGCGCTTAAAAATGTACAGTACATTTTGTGCGAAAAGAATACGGCACTACCTTTTGCGGGTAGCTGTTTATTATCTTAACCGTTTAGGGGCTTGACGGCTTGTCACATGTAAGCACACACACACATACAGAGCATGTTGGAGGCCATGAAATGGGAACCAGTACGTCTGGCGAGGATGTTGGAACGTATGTAAGCTCACCGAAACTCAGTTACTGCCTTTGGACGCTAGTCTGGGCTGATGTGCGGTGTTTCCTGTTCTCCGTGGCTTTTATGCATATAGATATTGCCCTTGGGCCTTCGGCTCGTATGGTAGTTTTAGAGGTATGGGGTCACGCACCCCCAACCATGAAACACACACACACACACATACTCACGCACCAGTTGTTTCCGGGGTGACGTACTGTACGACCTTTCGGTGGTTCGGCAGGTACAGGCGAGGCGGATTGCCCACGAACATGGAGCGAAGGCTGCCTGGACGATAATTGTTGTCGACGAAGGAGCAGTGGGACATGTCCAGGCCCTGATCCGTCACCTGTTCCGGACGAGTGATAGGTGTGCACATCATTTCAAAGACATCCAAAGCGATGTAACCTTACTGATGCAGAATTGCGCATACGGGGTTTGCGCATCTACCTGGATGTAGTTGATCGCAGACAAGCATATGGACAGGGTTTGCTACCACAGATTAGCAAACTTCATGATCTATCTGCTGCTAGTTCGCCAACCTGGGACCAAAGAGGCACCGGGGGGGGGATCTCAGCCCTCCACTAACGGTCGTAACCGCCCTCGGCCCTGCCAAGAATAACTGCCAACGGCTCGTCTATGCCGGACGCATGCATCATGCATTCAACAACGCCACAAATGAGGATTTGCAACTGAACACCAACTTCTGCTTCGAACTTACCCCGACGACCATGCCCTGCCCCCAAAGGTTAGCCCTCCAGTAAGGCCTCAAGCTGCCAGTTGGGTTCGTGTACTGTGCCGACGTCAGGTTGCCTGTACAGGCAGCAGATGGTTGGGGAGGGGCAGGTTTGGCAGAGCAGAGTGAACAGGCCCAGAGTGGTGAGGCCCAGAGGTTGTCTTCTACATGAGCCGGGGGCAGCTGCCAAGATAGCAAGACCTGCAAGATCGCCCGAGCCGTTTTAGGTTTTGCATGTACGTTTGTATGTCAATCAACCGGCAGCCAGGTGCATGCGAGCAAGAAATGAAACAACGTCTTGCTACCCTCTAATGCCACACCCGGTCTTTGGCAGGTGGCTGTCGTGCCGAAGACCTGACAGGACAGGTCTGGTGGCATGAGGTCCCCTCATGCTTGTGCCACAGCACGGATCCTGTCCTTGACACCATTAACATTTCCGGCCCCACGCCATGCGTATGTTCGTACTGGGGATATGTTCGTACATGGGCATACCACAGGTGTCGCATATTTGTACGTACCTGTTTGCATAATCCAACCTGAAATGGCATTGGCCGGCGCCGCCGACAGCAGAGGCTCTATCAAGGTCGTCACGTGCATGCTTGCGAGCCAGTCTACGGCGAAGGGGTAATCCTGCCATATAGATGAGGGCCCAGGCACAGACAAAACGGCACAAGTACGTACTGACCAATCCTACTTAGGCTCCTGATGCATACCGGGATCGATCAGCAAACCTCGGAAAATGCAGACGTTGGCTGAAGGCACTCCTCCCATTGTTCACACAATCTTCCCGCTTAGCCCCTCTGACCCGTCACAGCACTTCACGTATATCACAGTGCGCACCTCCTTGCACACATAGATTTGCAGCTCCGGACTCGTCGTCGAGTACAGCGCCTCGTCCACGAAGATAGGCATGCAGGGATCGGCGTCCGCGGGGTCTGGACTCCGGCCCAGAGACCACGCGAGCTTACCAGGCCACTCCGTCATGATGACTTGCAGCACACTGGGTTGCAGCCCCAGAACCATCCGTGCGGAAATGCCGTACAGTTTCTCCCAACGCTTGCTCCTGGTGTGGTTCCTGGGGACTCTGTTCGCCCCGAGGCTACGCCGCCTCATCTCCTCACCACCGTTACGTTCGTGGGAAAACGAGGATGGCATGTCGTCCGAATTCGTTTCCCAGGTCTGTACGGCGTCGAAAGCGCTGGAATAAGCGGGTTCATGGGCGTGTAGCGAATCCAAATCCAAATCTGAATCCAAATTTCGCCCGGATGCCAGGAGCGATCGCCGCGAACCTAGCAAGGGTGCGACTTCCGCCACAAGCGCGGCCGTTTCTGGAGTGACCTTGAAGTCAGATTTGTACACAGCCTACGAGGGCACCAAGGTGGATAACGTTTCAGCAACGCATCGCGGACTTCATAACCCGGCACAAATTACGCCCTCTTCGGCACTAGACGTAAATGGTGTCATGCTTTGTACGGCCCAGCTCATTTTATACAACCCATACTTATATTATATCCATGGGATAACTCATCATCATTTGAAAGGTTAAAACCACGCCCTTACGCCTACCACCGCCCAGCCACTCTTCCACCAGCCCACCTCACGCCCGGCCCACCTCACGCCCAGCCCACCTCACGCATGCCCTGCCACTCCCGCACACCTACTCCGAATGTCAACCATGAACCATGAATGATTTTCCATCAAAGGCACCGCGAACTTGCAGCATCTCTTTTTGCCCCCCGATCCGTCAACTTTAGTCTCCCTTAACCACTTCATCATACCTCAGTGATAGTGACAGTTATAGCCTCGGATTACATCGTGGCCTAGCTACACACATGTGGCCTAGCTACGCACATGTGCTGACCTATTGCTATAAATACATTTATGAGAAAACCCACACGCTATGCGTTCTGGCGTTCTGGCGAAAGCAAGTTTCGTTCGATGTTTCTTTGCATTTTTTCAAGGAATTTCCAGTATGATGGCCGACAGAAGCCGAGGGTCAATATTTCACAATAAGGGGTTGCACCCACCATCTTTTGCCCCGCTTGGTCTACAGTGCCGAACACAACGGAGGGGCGGCCGAACACCAGGGCCGTGTACGCATTGATCAGCTCCACAATGCTCACGCCCGCCGCAACGAGAGCGTCTCGCATCACCCAGGGATTGTCTGCATTGCACCCACCATCGGATGGCATCAGTTATAAGAGAAGAATTTGAAAAGAGTACAGTGAGTGAAAGTGTGTCAATGCGGGAGTATGATGGGCCGTACCGTGTATATTTTAGGATTGACACGATTCTAAGACCACCAATGGGGCGTACGTACGGCATTGGATTTGGCGCCTGTCAAGAACCCTTGGCGAGATCTTATTACCGCGTGAAGGCCTCTTCCACTTGCCCGTCCCTTTTGTTTCCGTTTCATGGCAGTTAGCAACCTTTCCCCAACAACTACGCGGTGATCTTGTAGAGTTAGTTAAGAGTCAAGATCCAGCCAAGATCCAGTTGGCCCTTTCCTCAAGCACTACCCTCTTTCTATCACTCACTTTCGTTGAAGCGCACCACCAGCAGCCGCCGCCCTAATTCATCAGTACCAGCCGGCGTTGCAGCCGCAACCGGGTCGCCTGGCTCGGCTGGTATATAG
The DNA here is from genome assembly GCF_000143455.1 of Volvox carteri f. nagariensis. Lineage (NCBI taxonomy): Eukaryota > Viridiplantae > Chlorophyta > Chlorophyceae > Chlamydomonadales > Volvocaceae > Volvox > Volvox carteri. Next base: position 886,950 of record NW_003307584.1, on the reverse strand, counting down.
ACGGCTTCAGAAGGGTTTTGCGAGCCACTGTTGGCTTGGTTCTTAATATCCTGGGGGGTTCTGCAATAAGTGGGCAATGTGGGCGTTGGCGCAGCCAGCGAACAGATTAGCACAACTGGATAGCAACGACAAGCATGTCGTACATCGACACCCACTATTGTGCGGTGCCTGTGGGGCTCGAGTGGAGTATTTCAAGCGGAAGTATTTCAGAAAATCTCTTTCCTGAAAAAGAAACATTCCCTAATATCGCGAACACCGTGATCATCCCGATAAGTTTTTGTGACGTTTTCCTTCCGTGAAGGGTACAGCCTAGCGACTGGGAATCTAGACGAATGCATCCTGGATTTAACCTGGGTGAAGAGTTGATGCGCCGTTAAAAGCCTGAGCACCATGATAGCACGTGCATGGGGTACGGTTGGGTGAACTGGCCAGCGCCAGGCCCGGACTGATGTGTGACGGAAACACATACATACATAGGTACATACATACACATACATACACACATACAAACACATACATACACACATACAAACACATGCATACACATGCATACACACATACAAACACATAAACACACATAAACACACATAAACACACATAAACACACATAAACACACATACACACACATACATACACGTACATACACATGCATACACGTACATACACGTACATACACGCACATACACATACGCACATACATACACTTACACACGCAGACAAACACAGGCACACACAAACACACACACACATACACCCTGACCTAAGGCGGCTGGTAACGCGTCAGTGTACATTTTAGCAGCAGCCACGTGTATGGACACAATGTTGCATTTTGCAAAGTGAGGTGTTACGTGGGGTTGTGGGTATAACGGGATGACTTTTTTTACTGGAGGACGGCATCGGGGAGCTGTAGGGGGTTGGCCACCAGGGCCGTGCGGGTTTCAGAGCTGAATTGGTTTTGCTATGTATGAGCAGGTATGCTCAGTTTTAAATCCCCTCGCCTCGCTCGGAGCCGGGTGTTTCGATGCCGAGGGCGATGAAGCGTGCGACTTGCGTCACGAACCCCTTCATCATGCCTCAGGTGCCTCCAGTGAATGACGTGGCGAATAAGCGAATGAGCGGGAATGGGGCCTTTCCATCGCTGACGAATGGCCGGCCAATCGCAAGCCGTGACACGCACAGCTCCAGGAGTCGTTCACGGCGAAATACAGCCGTCTACATGACAAAATATGGATATGAAAATGACCACAGCCCAAGAATTGTAGCTACGGGCTGCGCCGGAGCCATGGGGTAGATATGATGCCAACACCAAAGGACGCAATCCCTCCCATTAGATTAAATTGTTGTGTGTTAGAACTACATCGGCTACACATATGTTGAATTTATGAGGAGTGGAGAGCGCCAAATGCGTTGGTATCGGGTTGCAACGCGACATCGACTTTCCTCACTGGCTTAGAAAACCAGCACAAATAAATGAAAAGTGAAGAAAGCTACTACGTCGCTGGCTTTTGATAATGGCTATAGCAGTTGCAAGCGAGGTGCAAGCAACAGGCCGGAGCCGTGACTTTACTCCAAGCACTGTCAACCCCGAGTTAAACATAAATGCATATTTTAAGGAACATTTAACACATTGTGGCCTGAATCTATCGCATTGCATACCGGCCGACCTATGGCTTGTCATTTCAATTGACAACGCTGGTGGTACACTTACCTTAAAGGCACCCATGGATTACTCCGAAGAGGTAAGAAGTCGTTCTGAGCTTGAGCTACGCAGGCGATGGCAAGTATTACAAACGCAGGTAGGTAGAGTGCGGCCCCCATTGTGGCCGCACCCCGTCGACGCGATTGTTTCATGGAGCCCTGAAGCTCTAAGTTCAATCAAACAACTAAGACCAAATGTTTGTGTGAATAAGAGGTCACAGGCAATTGCCTGAATCCGTCTAAACTAAAGGGCAAAGCATAGCACAAGTGATGGGGATCCCGCTATCCCCTTCATGGTGTGTGATTGCCCAACGATGCGCAAAACGTCATTATTTTCTGGTAGTACGATAAGAAAGACCACGCGGGCATCTGCGTAGCAGCCATGAACTCGCCCGTAGCGGCTGTCCGGAAGCCCGCCGCACGAGCCCGCCACAGCATGTCCATCAGATGCACTACACCTTTTGCAATACTGACAGCGCATAATCTTATGGCTTGAAAATCATGTTACGCGTAAAGTTGCACGCTTATTCAGGCCCAAACATCGTGAATCACGTCTTCCTTCTTACCCTTCAATTTTAATATTTTGAAACAAATAGAATTACGGTGAATTTTCTTCAAGGACGTAGTTCAGAAGTTGCTGTACTGGAGCTGCTGGCGGTTGGCGAACCCCAGGCAGTTTTGATAGAAGGTAATCGGTTAGCTGCAAATAGCCCATCATGGACTACATGGATGCAAAATCACGCGTCATATACCACTTATGATTATTTCGTACATGGATGTGCGTTGATTTGAGCGACAACAACGTATGGCCTGTGATTAGCATGTTTGATGACGACAAATGCCATTAAAGTCCTATCTTGTAACTTATCAAATCATGATTTTACATTAAAGATTCATAAGGATCTTTGCATTTCCTGACTTTGGTGGAGGAATTTATCGGTTGCCGTTGTCGGTTAGTTCCGCTCCGTGTTGCACAGTGCGCACTGCACACCCTGGCTAGTTGGCTTGCAGCGGCAATGTCTCTGCATGATTGAGATAAATAAAATACGCCCGGACGATCTTAATCCGTACTGGCTCTTGTTGGCATTATGATTGGCCCTATTCCAGAGGTATATAAGGTACGCACACGTTGAGTATCCCAACAACATCCAACAACTATACGCCCAAGCAAGACTTGTGAAAATGTCAATAGCTGCAACACGTTACTGTCCCCTCGATAACAACATGGGCCCAGATATATAAATAATGCGTAAAAAGCGAGTAACGGCCGTTAGCTCAACTGACTGGTTGGCCATGATCGAGCCGTACAGCTCCGTACACCAGTTTTATTTAGCTTTCCTTCAAAAAATGCGAAATTAACGCTTTAATTAGTCCTTCAGACGATAAATCATCGGGATAAAAAACAGGGATATACGCAGAGAACCCCCGGTGAAATGGATGTCCTTGCTGGCCGTTTCCGCTGCTGTCGTTCTGCGATGTCCGGTGCATCCACCCGATGTAACGGCGATGTGAATACCTGTGCGATACATATATATCTGTGCAAATTTATTGGCTGCCATCCAAGGAGCGCATTGGGTGCGCAATAGAAGTTACCGCCAAGGCATGGCTAGCTATGTCAACAAGCCATCCGCTGGCGGCAAACTGCTGGTCCAAGGATTCCCCAATAATCGCCTGCCTTGGCACTACGTGCCGATTGCAGGACACGGCGTATAACATAAATGCAATGCATGCAATGAGACGTGTCCTATCGGTCAAGCTTATGTGGACCACAGGACGTCGCGAATTAATGCTTTAATGCTACGTAGTGTCCACCAGACCAGAAAACGAAATTATGCTGCAACATCCCTGAGCCAGCTGCGTCGTCAGCAAAAGACAGGACAGGACTTCCACTCTTTCGCGATCCGAAGCTGAGTCAGCTGAAGGCTTTGGCCCGCTGAAGTTCGTGTAATAAACGATTTGGAAACAACATGCCTACGTTCAATACGGCGGGGGACAGATCGCGGTACCGCATTGCAAAAGCAACCCTGCATCTGCAGCAAACATATGACCTACAGCATTCCTTCGGAAATGCCACAATCAATAAATGGAAATCAACATATACTATTACAAGTCGAGTCTGACTACGCAGTAACTGTCGATTCAACAAGCAGGGAAATCCAGCTGAGGAGGAGAACTCTAAGGACATATAATTATGGACAAAGTCCGACCCATTACTCGATGCAGTGTGATGCACGCATCCTTCACCCTACCAGGGCGCAGCTCCAGCCGGGGTCATTCGCTTGGAATTAGCTCATCACGCGTGGCGAGCAGCAGCAGCTAGCCGCTACAGGAGCAGCTACAGCTGCGGGCGAGTCCTGTGACGATGACCTCTTCCTTACGGTCCCTTCCTATTTTTTTACGGACAATACTTCCAACTACTGATTTTAGCTCTTCCAGGAAGTATCATGAGAAAATTGGTTTGAATGTCGCCGAGATACTTGCTCCACTTGCTCGAGCCACAAACATTAGGCTTTTATATTGAGTAGTGCGAGATGCGTGGGCGGTTTTCATTTTTCAAACCTTTAAAGATCAATTTTGGTGTATTCATCGGATTTGATACATGGACCAGTCCTAGCTGTGTGATGAGTTAAGTCGTTAAGTCTTAGCACGCCACGGACCGACTGTCGTCGATTTTGCAAAAAGCCAAACTCGGCTTATTCTTATCGCACGACCTTCTTCCATTTCGTGAGGAGGAATCGAAAACGTCCATCCTCGATCAACCACCCACACAGTAGGCGTTCCGCAAATAAAACGACCGTGTACGACACACGAAGACAGATGGAGACCCCTGAAGGGTGAGAATGGAAAATGGAGTGTCAGGTCCAAAGCCAGCACCTGACCTGAAAGCCGGGATCCGCAAGAAACAGTGCAGACTACGTAATGTGGGTACCCATAGAGCCCGGTTTCCAATCCTTTTTCTACAGAATCGCTGTGAGGAAATTCAGGGGTCATTTGATTTGCTGTTGCAAAACAGGATGCGAGAAAGCATGGAAACGAAACAAGGGAAAGGGTGTGTCACCGGTCGACAACGTGACAAATAAGGGACGGGAGTGATGGTCGTGTGCCAGGATCTGCAACTGACCAAAGAAGAGGGGACTTGCGCAAAAGGGAGGCGGCAAAAAAGCGCCTTTGACGCAGCAGGAGATCGCCTTGGGAAGGTGCCCGGTATGTGCGCAGAGGCTATACCTGCTATATTCGTGCCTATTGGTGCACCGAAGTGCAAAGGGCATACTAGCATACATTTTAGAAGCCCAGCAGAGGTAGCTTACATCATCTGTCCCATTCCATGCAGGATGTTTCGCCAGCTTTGCGCTCATCATAGCACTCTATAGGTGTTGCAAAAATTGTACGTCTACCGAAAAGCCAAGCTAATCAAGTAGCGAGCTGGAAAAAGGGAAAAGGCATCCCAAGTATTGTATGAATAATGTTGTATTGGATTGTATAACATTTGCTGTTGCTTCATGTACGCTCAAGGCTCAAGGAAGTTAACGGCGCAGATGCAGACATAGCTTCTTACCGTCGTGCGTTAGTCACCCAACGCCTTGCAATGTTTGCAGAGACACGATCAGGTATAGGTACAGCACAATACAAGTTTTATATGTGAATGGCTAGGAAACTGCGATTCTCAACGATTGGGGAGTCTCGACGCGCCCACCGTTCGTTCAGTTTCGCTCCGCATCCCTGATTCTGTTGCTCTCAGAGCCTCTTAAGCTTGCTTATTTAATAATGCATATGCGTTGATATCACATTATGTCAGGTCTGGTGCCCATCTTTTGTTCCTCAACAAAGCGACGTAGACAGCGTTTACCACTTGCATATACGCAGAAATAATTATCAATTCCTCAAAAGAAACCTTAACACATTTGCACATGTGTTGTAAAGGTAACAGTGCTGTTGCGTGAGGACGTAGTGCAAGCAACCTTAGGATGTCGTTCTATTACAAAAATGAGATAATACACAAAGACTAATAACGCAGCAGACTGGAGATTCCGGGCAATCTGCACGGCATGGCACCGAAACCAGTTCGCTCAGAGGACTGACCAAAACAAACTTAGCTTTACAACACTCCCACGCGGTCAGACCTCCAGGAGCTGAGACCCGCAAACTTACCATGTTCTTATGCCAGATGG
>NW_003307584.1:861280-880916 GCF_000143455.1 Volvox carteri f. nagariensis | reverse complement strand
CTGATGCGCCGTTGTCTACGTCCTTAGATGGTTCTGGAGATTCGGGTGCCGTGCATCACTCTCCTGATCGCTCTCATACATCAAGCTCGCCTCAGACTTATCATCATCATCATCATCCCTGACCACCTGCAGCCGATACTGCGGGCTCTTACTGCTCATCAGACCAAATGCACATGCTCATCAAGCTTGACATCTCGACCGACTAACTGTCGCCCATCTGGCATAAGAACATGGTATGCCGTAGACTCCGTGTCCTAGCCTACAAAGACACCCTTCCTGGATACCGGCTCAATCTTCTTGTGCTGATGATCTGGTATTCAAATGTAGCCAACACAGCCATACACACGCAGGTCTGACACGTGAGGCTTCCGCCCATAGGACCCCTCAAATTGCGTTCCTTTCAGACCATGGACTGGGGAACGGTTGCACAGATAATTTGCCGTATGCATCGCTAATGCCCACCCACGTGAAGGCAGGCCGCTCTCAATCAGTGTGCACCTAACTTTCCCCATCGGGGTGCGATTCAGGCGCTCAGCAGCGCCATTCTGCTTAGGGGTGTATGATGCAAAAGAGGTCTGATGCAAAATCCCTCGCACACCGTAGTACTCCCACATCTCAGCATTCAGATATTCCCTTCCACGATCTGCACGCACTTCCTTCACCTCTGCCCACGCTGCTTCTCCAGCAGTGCCAATGCATGCTTCACAACTTCTGGTGCCTCACTCTTATGTTTTAAAAAGGACACACCACTCTACACCACAGACAGGCCCGTATGCTCTTCCAGAAAAGTAGCATCGTAATTATTGCCTCCATAAGGCCCCCAACAGACAACGGTCCTGCAAGGCCCATATGTACTCGTTCCAGAGCCGGGCCCACACAGGATTGTGACTCCGGAAAGGGCTTCCCAGGATGATGCCTGCCCAACACGCACCCCTCTCACGCAGCCTCACACCAACAGCTCGAAACTTCTTCGGTGTCACATCAAGGCCAGCGACCATCTCTTTGTCGGCCAGGTGCGCCAGGTTGCTGTAGTTCAGGTGACCAAAGAGCGTGAGTGCCACAGCCTTGTACGATCTGCAGCAAGGTGCACTGAAGCAACTGGTCGGGCAACATGTATTCTCGGCGGCTTCTCCTTGATATTTACGGCATATATTGAATCCTTTCAATCGGTAAATAAGGCCCAAATTTTCCAGTTATTCCTGACCTCCATGCACATCCCAGAGCCCTTAAACTGTGCACCGTCATTAGTCAGCTGCTTGAGCGACAAAAGCCGGAACTTAAACCCTGGCACATAGTTTCACTCAGAAAACCTACAGTTCCTTACCTTAACCTCCTAGATGATATGGCCCGCTGCTCGCTTGACCTTTCGGAACTAGGTCCCCGTATCCTACAGCGCCGTGTCCAGGTACCAGGTGGCATCTCGCTCTCGCAGCTCTGGCCTCACCATTTCCGTACTGTATGGTGCAGCCAATGTCTCAGCCACCGCTGACACAGCAAATGCTGGGGTAGATTCCAATGCTGGCTTAGATTAGCAGCCTCCGCCGCCACTGTATGTGATGTTGAATCCCCCAACTCCAGCATGAACACCACCGGGTGCTCGACCACGGCGGCATTTCTGCCGGCATTTCCAGCGCCTTCCGCTCCACCACGGCGACGTCTTTTGCGGCACTCCTGAGCTGTGTGTCCCAGCATGTGGTGCTTAGTGCACTCCTTCTTTGGCTCGGGACATTCCCCAGCTTGGTGACCAGCCTACCTGCAGTTGAAGCGCCTGCTGCCAAAGCGGCCGTCGTTGTTTCTGTTGTAGACTTCAGACGACACAACCACATAATGGGGGCATCGAAAGATACCGATTGAGACAAGTGTCTTGAATAAATAGTCATCCGTGACTCCACTTGGGCCTCGCGCCGATAAGAATCCCCAGTACGACTGGGCGGCGCCGTATCCAGAAGCCATAGTTCGCAGGAACTACTCTCGCTCGGTCAGACGAAACTGGGACGCAGGTCCCAGCTTTACGTAAGTAAAACCCCCGCCCATACGCAGGTATGGACTTCCGCAGCGGTGCGGCATTAAGATGGCGGACGACTAACAGTAGTCGCTTTAGCCGCCTGCAGCTAACAGTAGCCGCAACGCGCCCATATGCAGATATGGACTTCCGCAGTAGTGCGGCACTCGAATGGCGGACGACTAACAGTAGTCGCTATAGCCGCCGTCGCCCATAGACTTCCGCAGCAGTGCGGCACTTGAATGGCGGACGACTAACAGTAGTCGTTTTATCCGCCGCAGCTAACAGTAGCCGCAATTAAACTAATAGCAGTATTAGTTAAAACCTGTAATCACCGACCGCGGAATTGACGGGTGTTAGTTAGTAATATTGAAGTTCGGTAAATCGGAGTGGACGAGATAACCACCGACAGTTAGGATTCGGCGCCCAAACCGTTGCAGAAAACTTTTACAGGATACAACAGTTTCCACAACTATTGCCACGGCCGTGGCCGTTATCGCCACCACGCTCGTTGCCCCTGCCTTGATCACCCTTGCCGGCGAAGATGGTGATGGGCGGGACGCTCGGTGATGCCACATCAACATAAAGGTATCTCTAGGTTACAAGCTACAAGCTCCGCACAAAAGTGCGGGTGTGTCCGTAAAAGCGGGGGGAGGGGCCCAGGCAGGTAGGCAGGCAGGTAGGCAGGCAGGCAGGCAGGCAGGTAGGTAGGCAGGCAGGCAGGCAGGCAGGTAGGTAGGCAGGCAGGCAGGCAGGTAGGCAGGCAGGTAGGCAGGCAGGCAAGCAGGTAGGTAGGCAGGCAGGCAGGCAGGCAGGCAGGCAGGCAGGCAGGCAGGCAGGCAGGCAGGCAGGCAGGCAGGTAGGCAGGTAGGCAGGCAGGCAGGCAGGTAGATGGGCAGGTAGGCAGGCAGGCAGGCAGGTAGGCAGGCAGGCAGGTAGATGGGCAGGTAGGCAGGCAGGCAGGCAGGTAGGCAGGCAGGCAGGCAGGTAGGCAGGCAGGCGGGTAGGTAAGTAGGTAGATGGGCACCAGCACCAGAGGGGAACCCTGGACTCCCCAAGCCGCTCCGCAGCAGAGGTATAAGCCCCAAACGCCATTCTTTGACACCCAGACCCGGCCTACTGCAAGCATAGGTCATGGTTAACAGTTTCACGAAGATGATGGGGTTGCTTGCCCCAGGCAGGCTATCGGCAGGAGGCCTGGATTCGGCTGGCTCAGCTTCAGGACACACACCCGAGGTTCGTTCATAACGCACGGCGCTGGTAGAAGTCCTCTCCAGCGCTCTTTTGGATCTTCTGATCCTCTCCCTCTCTCTGTCTACCACCCAGCACCCTATAGATTCCCCTCACTCGCCGGCACGGTAGAGCTGTTTTTAGGCTGCGCCACATGTGCACGCCATGAACAGGGCGCGTCCAACCATCTTCACGGCCAAAAGCCGAACAGTGAAGAGGCATCACATTCAGCAACCAAAACCATTTAACCCACCATCGGCGCACGTCCTATGTCATAGTGGTAGTGGTTATAAAGTCGGGTCGCATTGCGCGTCGCACATCGATGTTTCATCGGACCGTTGGGTTAGCGACACGCCATGTTCTGTGTTATGTCATGTCAATGTACGGCGAAGCGAATCGGCAGCTATTGCCATCGGGAGTTTAGCAAGGCCTCAACCTTGCTAAAAAAATATTCCTCACATCACGTCGAATCGTCCATGGCCTCACGATGCTCACAAATCCGCATCACCATCATCATCATCATCATTATCATCATCATCATGATCGCGATCATGTCATATTGGCCAAAACTTTATCGACTCGAGTTGAGTCAGCTGCTGTAAAAGCGGGGATTTATCCACAGCCGTGTGGCCATTCCGGGGCAACGAACGCCAGCCCGCGTGTACGACCCCAGGCTACGTGGCAGAGCATTAACGCCCGCTACTGCTTCACCGGCGGCGCCACTGCAACCCAAACCGACATCATCACGGACGTTACCAGCCCGCGTCCCGACAAGACATGTCCCCAATCCTGCTGCCGTCGTTTCCAGAGACTGCGACGGCGGCGGCTGCTTGGCCATGTCAGCACATCCGGCCGATGCTACTGCTGCTTTTGCCATCATTGGTTCCCTCGCCGCCACCACCGCTGGCAGTCCGCTCTCCATTTTCCCCAACTCAACCCTGTCCGCAGGGATCGAACCTAGGACTTCTCGAAGCCAGACTGCTTCCGCGTCAGTTACGGGTGCGGTCAGCGGCTCCCACTTCAAGGCTGCCCAACATGCAGTGGGCAGAGGCAGCCTTTTGGCACGACAACACAACAAACAAGGAATCTGGGATCAGGGGCACAGAAGTGGCTTGCCAGGAAAAAACATATACAAGAAGCAATGGCTCCATTCCTACGAATTTGATTGTTTTAAAAAGAGGGATTTGGAACAAAAATACAATAAAGGCTCGCAAACCCCGCAGCAATTCGGAAATCAGATCAGAATGGGAAATATACCATAAGCCGCTTAGGGAAAAGAAGCCGAGCATGACGTGATGTACGACATCAGCCGTAGATGGATTGTTATACATCACTAGTACCTGCCACCTCGAACACACATACATCTACGACTGTCATATACGACACCTGTCGTACCTTTTGAAGTACGTAGAAGGCTCCATGACCGCGTGTGTCTGCGGTGGGGGGACCCATGATGAGACCTCTCACCAAAAAACAAGCCGGGTCGAACCGGAAATTGTTTGAGAAAATAACGAAACCCCCGAACGCACATCGAGCGCATCAAACACAAATACACAAACAAGAACTAACGGAAAACGGTGAAAACTGTGCATGCCGGTGGAACCAGGTGCTGCGGTCTTTGTGCGGGCCAAAGATTTCGGACTATGGCTCCATTCCGGACGATCACCGATAAATCACGCTGCGTTCATCCAGTATTCACTTCATCGGGTGTCCATCCAGTATAGCGTTACGAACGTGTTGTAAGGATGCAAATAAGAGTTTCAAAAAAATGTTCGACAATAACCCGACCTCATCCCCGAAGGGGTTCCCCTTTAGTCCCCCTAAAGGGGAAGAAGAACACTAAAGGGGAAATGGACTTATCAACTACAAAACTACCCTGTTGTAGTTAGGTTCCCTTTTGGGGATGTTGAACCAGATTTCTACGTTGTTCTTAGGCCGGAGGATTGCTAGCTCATCGCCGATTATTATGTTATGGGGGGTGCGCAAAACGGCTAAAGATGGCGGCTGGTGGACTGTTCCACGGCAGGAAGGAGCACTGTCGGCGGTTCCTAAGTGCGGCATCCGCCGCCACACACACAGATGTGCGCGTTCATACCGTACACCTGCCGTACAATGACACCGTTACATACCCGGCGTCGCGGGTCGTGGGGGCTTATGGCCAAGGTGGGGATGCCAAGCTCGGACAGGTACCGCAAAGGGCTGGCGAAATCTGTGATACGAAGGAGGTTAGTGACCATAAAGGGCAATGTCGAGTCATACGACCGTAGCATCGACAAAACGTGTGCATTATGGAGAAGGGTTAGGGGCCCTAACTTGGCCCGGGGCCCTAACTTGCCACTATGACTACATCCCCGGCGTCGGTACGCAAGGCCCCATCCTTCCTCTAGTCCCGAACCCCTCTACTTGCCATCCAAAACCCACTACATGGGGCCGTCGCCCAAAGCTGACAGAAGATTGAGCCCACCTGTGTCCTGGGAGACGCACAGCACTGCAGACGGCAATGACCCATGGGTCACAGATGTTGTTGTAAATTCCAGGACGTCGTTCACTAGCCGCACGTCTGCTGCGTCGCGCCGGACAGCCACAATCTCCACTTGCATAAGGCCCAAACGTTCCAACAACAGCGGCATCCCTGCGTTCGCGTCATGTTGAATCTAAAGCTTGCGATGTGCGCGCCATGAGCGGTTATGTCTGAGAAATATGAAGCAATAACAGATGGGCGGCGCGTGTCGGTACGGCACGTCGGTTTTTGGCATTCGTATGGTCCCGAGCTCCCGGTCCGCAAACCTCCCGGGCCATTGTCGTATACCTACCTGCCAACCTCCGTACTGTGTCCGTATTGCCGTACGCCCTGCAACTGAGGAGTTGCGCTCCCGCCTCCGTCACCAGAGTCTTCGCGGGTCCAGGAGTGCGCGAGCGAGTGAGTGAGCGACTGAGTGAGCGAGCGAGTGAGTGAACGAGTGAGTGAGTGAACGAGTGAGTGAGTGAGCGACTGAGTGTGTGAGCGAGCGAGCGAGTGAGTGAGCGATCGAGCGAGCGAGTGTGTGAACGAGTGAGTGAACGAGTGAGTGAATGAGCGACTGAGTGAGTGAGCGAGCGAGTGAGTGAGCGAGTGAATGAGTGAAGGATGGGATGGGAGGGAGGGAGTCGAGAAAGGGGGGAGGGAGAAATCATATGTCGAAAGAAAGAAAGACTGTGGATGTCAAAAACGAGGAAGTGGGTCCGAGGTCAGGCAGTGCGTAGCAGGACGGGTAACAGCCTTAGATCTTCTGCGTCTCTTATCAGCCACGCCCCTTAGCTGTCGTACATTTGCTCCTGCCTCTGACCCACGGCCCTTAACTCCCCTACACGTCTAAGCGCCACGCACCATTATATTTTCCGGGTATCACATTACCTGTGGGCCTTACTACCCGTGAGACCCTTATTGCAAGTGGGCCTTACTGCCCGTGCCTTCCTTTCTTACCCGTAGCCGGTGGACTTGCAAAGGAGCTGAGCAGGCGGGCTTAAAGAAGTCCACGTTGTCCAAATCCTGAAAGGAAAAAAGTAAAAAGAAAGACAGGTGCAACGCGGCATGTTGCGGTATGTTGCGATGTGGTGTGGTGTGGTCAAAATGCGCGTGTGGATAATGTGAGGCTGGCGGCGTGTGGTTGGAGGGGTGTGTGCACAGAACCGCTGCGCCTCCGCCGTGAGATAAACTACCGTCTTCTTCTACTATTTCTTTCTTACGTCCACCCACTCCCACCCACTCCTACCCACTCCTACCCACTCCTACCCACCCCTACCCAGAAGAGGGCGGCCCGGCGGTCCTGCAAAATACTTCGAAGCTGGGCCGCCTCAAGTGCAGAAAGCTCCACAGGCGCCTTGCTGTGGGTGGAAGGAGATGACTCGCGGAAGTTGTACGGATGGTTAGTTGGTACGGCACCCAGTACAGCTGGCCTCGACTGACGGAAGTACTCGGGGAACAGAGCCGGAGGGCTGGCGCCAAAGATCCATCCTGATGCTGCGCGATACCAGGTACGTTGATGTTTATATCGAAGAGGTAGAGATCCAGGCAACCGGCATTGCCGTCGTATGGAGGTGGCGTTTGCGGTTGACACCGTTGACATGGTTCCGGAGCATGCTCTAGCAAAGATGCATATGGTTAGGAAAGCTTCTCTTGCGGCGACGGAAACTGTTCATCGGCGGCATCTGCAACAGAAAATGTGGAATGGAGCTGGCTATTTGCTAAAGCGTTTATGAGGCCCCTTCGCGACGAGAAATTGAATAACTCTTGAGGCTAAACCGCTTAATGATAGCCTGCACTACGTCTGTACCGCATGCAGATCCTGCCGCAAGGAAGAGGACTGCAGACGTGCGTGATGTCCTATTATAATAGAAAGCCTTACGCTAGTGCTCGCCTAGCAAATGCCATTAATTGCACTGCTTAATAGGACGAATATCAGCTTGTAATTCAATTCGTTTGCGCCTCTTGCTTCAAATCGCTGTGTAGAGCAACCCTTCGCCGTTATCCAGCGTCGCAGTGCAGTCAACCCATGGAAATTATGATTAGATAAAACATATCGTTGTGTATGCTATTGGTGTGTTATTTCGGCAGTAGCTCTATTCGCGCACTTGGAAGGGTGCGTTGTCGTTGCCGTTGCCGCTTATGCAAATCCACACTCACCGCTTTTTCCGAGTAATGAGTAGCATGCATAATTACATGTACATCAATACTTTTGTATAACACGGAATAAGCTATATGGGGTTCTTGCGAGTTGAGAAGAGTGCAATGCTCGCGACGTAAGGTTAGAAACAACATTAATGGCCGAAGGTGCAGAGGTCTCGAATGGCCACATAGTAGTTACTGTGCCGACTTGGGCGGCAGCCTGCGAAAACTACAATGGGACGACACATCCGTCGGCGCCCTTGCTCCAAAATCCTTGTAGTGAGGGAGAGTTACGACCTCCTATATCAATAGCATGCGCGACTGCTGATGACAGTCAGCAAGAACACGTCGGCACAAGCGAGACGTTGGATGCCGAGAAACTGAGGAGCGTGGTTGAAAAAAACAGGGTTGCGACATACCAGGACTCTCGCCATCCTTTTGCGCACATCGCAAAGCGCACACGTTTAAGCAGGCGACTGGGACCTGCCAGAGCGAACCTTGTTCCGAGCACGACCGACAAGAGGCAGCGAGGAAATGTCAAGAAAAAGGTAATTAAAAGAATCCATTATGACATGATAGGTTATGCTCCATCATCCCAGCTCAATTTTGTCCGATGGCATTCCAAACACGCATACAGGCCCTCCTCCTTGCGATTCGGAGGGACAAGAAGGTGGTAATTGTTCCACTTCTACTGCTCTTCCTATGCATGGGACTGGGGCTATGGGGCGTGTTTGCGGCGTCAGCGCAGGAGCGGCGGCAGCGGTTGGCCAATGCGCAGAATCGTGCGGCCGACAAGGCCCAGACAATTGCATCGGAGCTGCGGGCGTGTTACCTCCCAGTCAAGGTTGGTGGCAAGCCTTACCTCCCACTCAATCAAGGGGTCAGGGGGTATACGCAGGCCGGCGTGGGGTAGGCTTATAGGTCAGCCGTCTGCTCGTCAGGTCGCGCTCCCTCCCTGGCTCCGCATGGGTCCCAGGACGCCCGCGGCATGATTACGCCCCCGCATAACTTGGATCCCATTTATAGCTGCAGGGGGTAGTTAGCATGGGGTAGTTAGCAAGGGGGTAGTAAGCATGGGGTTAGTAAGCAGGGGGTAGTTAGCAGGGGGGACCTGGAAATGGGGCGGGAAATTTGAACGGGATTAGAAAAGGCGATGTTGGCGGGGGATAGGGGTGTAGGAAAGGCCACGAGGGAAGGGGTTCAAGGAGCGGTGTGTGTGCCTGTGTGTTTGGAGGGGGGGAAAGAGGGGGGGAGGCTAACAGCAACAGCAATGGCGACAGGTCAACGGCAGCATGATCGGCGAGCACCCCCCACCCCCACCAACAAGCTACAGCAAGCACAGGAACAGCTACAGCAGTAGCGGCGGTGGCGCAGCAGTAGCGGCGGCTCCGGACCGCGATGTTCAGCTGCTACAGCCATAGCCGCTGTCGCTACCGCTACCACTACCACTACCGGGTAAAGCCCATGTTAACGCAGCGGCGGTAGCGGCGGCAGTAGCTCTGTGATTACAGATAGGGATACAGCCATAGCTCTGCTGACGGCGCCGCCGGCTGTGTCGTCGGCTTTTGTGGTGCTCCCGGGACTGGTTGTACGGCCGGCGGCGCCGCCATAGCCTCCGTCACAACTCTGCCGACGGCACAAGGCCTCCAATATTGCTTTAGTCTCGGTGCTGACCCTTCACCATGTTTCTACTCACACAAAAACATTAGATAAAGAAGCTAGTAAAATAAATAACAAAATGAAATAAATATAGAAATGAAAATATAATAATTAGTCCAATATGATTAATCTAATATGATGCATGAACAGATACATTTAAAGAATGTTCACCTGCGTGTTACCTGTGCACTTGTGCACATGCATCTGTCTGTCTGTCTGTCTGTTTGTACGTGCGTCTGTAGGTCATGCAGTCGTTCGTGACGCGCTACCCGTACTTCCCCGACTTGAAAGCCACCTTCCCCTCCTTGGCGACGGAACTCCTGTCGCTGACGGCGGCGGGCAGCATCGACAGCATGCAGCTCGCCCCGTTGGGGGTGGTGCGAGCGATTGAGCCTTTGAAAGGTGCGCGGAGATGGGACGGTCTTTGAAAAGGGCGGGCGATGTTACAGCTAGGCAAGGCTACACTACTTCAAAGATACATTTACGGAAAGAAGGCCAAACCAAAAGGCGATAACATGGGGGCCGGCAAGCTTGGAGCAACATGGGCCGTGGGTATTATGGTTTTGCATGTATGGGGTAAACCCATGTGCGGGAGGTGGGGAAGTTGGAGTAGGCAATTTAGCCGTTTGAGCCGTTTGAGCTCCGGAACGTCGTCGCCGTCGTGGACCGTCAGCCGGTGGAGCTGCAGACCCCCCCGGCCCCGCCCCCCCCCCCCCGAGGGGGGGGAATATCGTGCGCTTCAGGAAGAAAACACCGCGGGGGGCCCCCCCGGGCCGCCAAGAGGGGTCCAGTTACAAGTTAGAAAAGTTCCGTACACACGTGCGTTAAACGTGTAAAATGTCCGTAAAAGCCGGGGGTTCTGTAGCCCAGTGCTGCTCCTCGCCAGTCCTGTGCTCCGGCCACGGCTGACGTGGCGACATGTACGACGATCCGTACTGGCCGTTGAATGGGACACGCCTGGGTTGAGAGCGGGATAGGGCGGGGTGTGATCATTGAGGCTATGCTGCTCTCTGGGGGGTTGGGTGCGAGGGGAATTTGAGTTGTTAATGAATTCTTAGGAGGGAAAGATGGGTCTGTGAGTGGATGAAGCTAGGCTTGTTCGATGTTTTAGATGCAGCTAGTTGGCTCCAGGGATAGTCAAACTGGGCACCAGGGTGGGAAAAATGGCACGGGACAGTTCTCGAGACGCAGATTTTAAGTGTTTTTTGGCTGTCGTACTTCTTGCCGTACTTTATGCCGTACTCAGGCAACGAGGATGCGATAAACTTTGACCTGTTGAACGATACCAAGAACCGAGAGTTTGCGTTGAAGACCATCGCCTCACATAACCTGACGTTGGCTGGTCCGTACAAGCTCGTTCAGGTACGTGCTCAAAAGTACGGAACACACAGGCCTGTGCCACCTCTCGTTCTATTGTAAAACGGCTTGAATTGTTTTCAAAGAAAGACACGATTAACAGCATTTTTAGCAGCAATTCAGGTTTTCTCCCCGCATCTCTGGAATTTCCTTTCCATTACTACATTTAATATTAACCTTATACTAATAGTATGCTTACTATTCCGAATTAGGATCTTTCGCCACAATTCGAAAGATCCTAATTGGATCCTAAGGTAATCACTATATTACCTTCACATCGGCTTTTCGCGCTTATTTTTTTGCCGTACAGGGATACATGGGCGCTCCGGCTCGTTATCCCATCTTCGTGCGAGGGGTGGACCCGAACGACACGTTCGGGACGGGGCAAGACGTCGTGAATTGCAGTATATGCTATGACCCGAGCACCCGGACCAAATTTTGGGGTGAGGTCATTTTTTTATTTGTTTCGTGGCATGCGTGGCCATGTCATCCGGACACGGTGTGTATGAGTCCTTGGTGCGCAAGTAAGTACGGCCTAAAACCCTAAAACCCTCCTCCTCCTCCTCCTCCTTTCCCTTTCGCTCCGTCACCTTTTGAAAACCTGATTTCACGTCACGCTGGGTTTGAACGCTTCCTCCTAAACCTATTTGGATCATTCCTGCTGTAGGTTTCGCGACCGTGATGATTCACTGGAAACGGTTTCTGTACGACGTTGTACGAATTGATGATCTCAACCGCCAGGGCCTGCATTACAGGCTCACTCGGCCAGACGACGTGGATCGCAGTGTGCCTTTCCTACTGGCGGGCAGAGCTGAGGTGGGAACCCGCGAAATGTAATCCGTGATGCGTAGATCTCAAGCTTGAGACCCATGGGTCTACGGATCTTAAGCTTGAGACCCATGGGTCGGTGGCTGTGTGACTTGTGCCACTGACCTGAAGATCAGCAGCTTTTGAACCGCGTTGCTGGAATCAGTTGGCAGGTCTGACCCCTGGGTCGGTGGATTTTTCAGGGGCCCTGTTTTGTGGATCTGTCGCATGGTCGGAGGGTCTTCGTGGCTGAGATTCACGGAATATGACGACCTGGCTTAATGACTGCTCCTGGACCGGTGACTGCGGCATGACCCATGGGTCGCGCAGGCGCTCCGTGTCCCCGTGGAGGTGAATATTTTGGTTCCTAACAACGTCTGGAGCCTGACGGTGGCGGATGCGCGTGGCTGGTCGCCAAATTGGGAGTGGCCGCTGGTCGCGATGGTGAGTACAACGCCGGCCTGCACTCCTTCACTTCCAACTCCATTCCTTCCTACACTCCCCTCTGCCCTAAATGTCAAACCTTTCAACGTACGGCGCCAGACTGCTGTCAATTAAAACTGTCACACCTTCATTTCCCCGATCCTTTTTCGCCGCATTAATGCGCAGCGGCTTTTATATCCCCTCCAGCAATTTCCAAATGTCATGAAAAAACTGGGGATGTTCATGTTTTTTGTTTCCTTTTCATCGTCTCGCAGGTGATAGTAATGAGCATACTAATGGCTATGCTGGTGGGGATGGCACTCATAGGCCGGGCGCAGCAGCACCTGCTGCTTGAGGAGGTGCTGGTAAGTGACCCGTGGGTCACAGTGGCAACCCATGGTCAAAAGCGCCGTAACGGCCAAAGCATTAGTCCTCGCCAGATGAAAGTCTTCTGCATCTTAGGAGGGGTGCTGGTTGTTGGACGGCCACGGCAGTTGCAATCTGTAAGTCTGTCTGTCTGTAAGTCTTGCCCTATCCAGTGGCACCCCATGTCTCCGGGTATGGGCTCTCGTGATGACACCTTTGAAGGGTGGTAACGCAACTCCAGAACAGGTGGAGCTGTAGGTGTAGGTGTAATACACATACACATACACACACACGCACACGCACAGACACGCGCACACACGCACACACGCACGCACACGCACAGACATACGCACAGATATAGGCACAGACATACACACACACGTGGATACAAGTGTCAACCCGCATGGCAAAGGGGTGCGCTAACTATATCGTAAAGGTATATTTCTGACCCATCCTGGCGGTAGTCCACCCCGTTCACCACGGTTCCCCCCGTGCGCCAACCACAACGATAGCTAGCTGGTGACGACAAGCAGTCCCCGCAAGTCCTTCGAGAGCTGTCGGTACGGCACATATGCTTTTGGCGCATCAAGATGCAACTGTTCCAATTGCGCCAATCGTCCCAAAGGATTTTCCGTTTTTTCCGTTGCAACGCAGTCGGCGAACGAGCAGTTGGAGGATGCAGCTACGGCACTTTTGAATGAGAAGGAGCGCATAGAGGCGCTGTTACGGCGGCAGTACAATCTCATAGAGTGTTTAGGGCTGGACCCTGAAGCGTCCGTAGTCGGCAGTGGCTGCACGGCGGCGGCGGCAGCGGCGGCGGCGGCCAACGGCGGCGGCGCCGGCGCGGCATCATCGGCGGCGGCGGCAACGGCGGCGGCCAACGGCGCGTCGTTATCGGCGAATGCGCACGCGAGTCCCGAGGGTGAGTGCGACTACTTCTCATGATGATGGCTGGCGTCGAGTTCGGGTTCGGGTTTTGATGCTGACCCACGGGTCAGCATCCAAACAACACAACGATCACCTTTTTAGAACCCAACCTTAAACAACAACAACGAAAACCCCTAAGACACCTCCACTCCACATAAATGTTAAGCAATACCTTGAATCCAACACGTTCCCGTACAACGGTCCGTACGACGGCCCCTAAGCCGGTACGACGGCCCCTAAGCCTACCACTGGCACTCAATGCCACATATCTGGATGAATCTCTCAGGAACTGATCACATACCGACGACCTAACAGTACTCGTCCCAGACAAAAATTCATCCCGTACCATATCCCGCTGCCGTACATGCGCAGAAAAAATCGAGGAGATGCGCCAAAAGCTGCTAACGGGATCCCGTTTATTAGGCTCCTTGCGGAGCGGCGGCGGTCGGCGGAGGGGCACCAGCGCTGGCGGCGGCGTCAGCAGCGGCGATGGAGCCGGTGGCGGCGCTGACGGCGGCGGTGGCGGCGGCGGCGAGGGGAGCGGAAGCGGAAGCGGTCACAGGAGACGGGGATCGAGCGGCTTGGGGCCGGATACGGAGCTTGTTCTCGGGGGAATGATCGGGGAGGGGACGTTCGGGAAAGTGTATCAAGGTGCGTTGTGCGATGTGTTAGGTGGTCGCTACTGAGGGGGGGTGGGGGGCCGTGGGGGTTTTATAGAGGAAAACCGGCTTGTGGACGGAAAAACCTTTTCCTGCTCCTCCTCCTCCTCCTCCTGCTCCTCCCTCTCCTCCTCCCCCTCTTCCTCGGACGCCTTTCGGTCAGTTCTACGTTTGGTACACTCTTACCGCTGGTTAACTAGTTTTTCCAAAGAAGCAGCTTCACTCGTTTGTGGTTCGTCTTTCCCCACTTCCTCCGCCTCCCCGCCATTATTATCATTATCATTACCCTGCCCTCTACCCTCTACCCTATCCCGCGTAAAAAAAGGTCTGTGGCGGGGCACTGAGGTGGCCATCAAGACCATCGTCCTGCCCGCGAACATGAGCGGCAAGGAGAAGCGGGAGAAGATGGCGGTGATGGAGGCGGCCATCAGTTCCTCACTGGCGCACCCAAATGTGGTCGCGACGTACACCTACCAGATAAAACCGCTAAAGGTACGACACGAGAAAATTCGTTCAAATCGGGGCGGTTCGAGATATCGCCTTTATGGGTTTTTAGGGTTTTAGGTTAGGGTTTTTAGGGTTTTTTTAATGGTTTTTTAGGATTTTGTTTAGAAGCGGTATGTTGAAAACTGAGTGGGGTTCATTTGCCTTTGCCTGCAGACACCGATACCGTGAGAATATTGAGGAGAAGGCGCGGGAGCGCGAGATTTCTGTCTGTCTGAATGTGCGTGCGTTTGAAATTTTTGTGGCTTTTTTCTTTCTTCGAAAGCCAAGTCCGAAGCCGGTTCGTATTCTTTGTGAAATCCAGCTCCAGCCGCGCAGCCAGGACTTAGCCACGCGTCATGCCAAATTTTGCAGTTTTACGTTTGCCCAGCACTTTGCCAACTCCGTGGTCTCAGGTCCTGACTGACGCTCTCCCCTCCTCTCCTCTCACCTCTCTCTCCCCCCCCCGCTGCCCCTACCTCTTGAAGGCCCCTACCCCCCTTACCCCTCTTGCCCTGGCAGCAGCTTCACTCGTTCGTGGTTCGTCTTTCCCCCCCTCCCCCCTCCTCCCCGCCCGTTTACTTCTGGCGCATCAGTCTTTCCTTGGCGGAATCACCTTCACTCGCTCGTGGTTCGCCTTACCTCACTATAGCCCCCGCGGGTTCCCTCGCCCTCGCCCCCGCTCCCGCCCCGCCGGGTCGTTCGCCAGTGGTTCGGTCCATCCTTCCCTTCCCATTTCGCTCCTCTCTGCGAATCCCTCACCCCGCCGCGCACATGCTGCGCCCCCTTGTATCGCCCCCGTCCCCTACCGCACCCCAACAGGACTCCTCATCCAACTACAAGTCACCTCGTCCGTCGGATCGCCTCACGCCATCGGCAATTCTTGTGGGCAGGTGAGTGAGTGCGTCGTTAGGCCTCGTGTGTGTGTGTGTGGGGGGGGGGGGGCTGCGGGCGCCACTACGCCCATAAACCTACACTTAATCAAGTAAAAAGATTTAATGAGGCACGTTTTAATCCGCGCACACATGGGCTTCAGCAGCGGGAGTGAATTGAGTTTTGGGGGGGGAGAGAGAGAGAGAGAGGGAGAGAGAGAGAGAGAGCGTCTCCTCTGGACTGACATGTCATGCGGAAATGGAAAAAAGCGGAAATTAAAATTCGCTAGAATCTTAAAGCCTTTACGATGATGGAAGGGAAGGGCTTTTTTGAGCTCTTTTAAAAGATTTATCTTATCTTATTCATTATCATCAGTCGTGGTCTGGTTCTGGTTGGTTGTTGCTGGCGGGCGGGCGCCCCCTCCGTTGTCGATGGGCATCTTGCAGTTCTCAGGGCCGCTGCGGGTTGTTTGTATATGTTTGTACACTGTTTTACACACGGGTTGTATTGTATATGTATGTGTATGTATGTACATGTTTGTGTACATGTTTGTGTAGATATTATCTATATAGATTTAGATTTAGTTTTAGATATTTGGTTTGGATTTTAGATTTTAGATATGGATTTTAGATTTTGGATTTTAAATTTTAGATTTTAAATTTAGATTATATTTAGGTTTAGGTTTAGGTTTAGATTTAGGTTTAGGTTTAGGTTTAGATTAAGGTTTAGGTTTAGGCGTAGGCTTAGGTTTAGGTTTAGTATAGGTTTAAGTTTAGATATTAGGTATTAGATATTAGATTTTAGATATTAGGTATTAGATTTTAGATTTTAGATATTAGGTATTAGATTTTAGATTTTAGATATTAGATATTAGATTTTAGATTTTAGGTATTAGATATTAGATTTTAGATTTTAGATTTTAGATTTTAGATATTAGATTTTAGATTTAGGATTTTAGGAGATATAGATATATAGATATAGATATAGATATAGATATAGATATAGATATAGATATAGATATAGATATAGATATAGATATAGATATAGATATAGATATAGATATAGATATAGATATAGATATAGATATAGATATAGATATAGATATAGATATAGATACAGATATAGATATAGATATAGATATAGATATAGATATAGATATAGATATAGATACAGATATAGATACAGATACAGATACAGATATAGATATAGATATAGATACAGATACAGATACAGATACAGATACAGATACAGATATAGATATAGATATAGATATAGATATAGATATAGATATAGATATAGATATAGATATAGATATAGATATAGATATAGATATAGATATAGATATAGATATAGATATAGATATAGATACAGATACAGATACAGATACAGATATAGATATAGATATGTGTGCATATGCATGTGCCTCGGCTGCACGTTTCCGCTTTGTGCCTCTGTTTCCCCATTCCCCGATAACTTTACCTTCTCCACCCTCATGTCCTCCCTTCCCCCTCTTGACGTATGTATACATTCATTCATTCATTCATTCATTCACCCATTCAACCCCCAGCAGTGACAAGGCCACCACCGAGTACGGTGGCGGGTCGTACCAGCGGTTGGACGAGGATCCACTAGCGCAGTACAAAGAGGACCTTGACGAAGCCCGGGGACGATCCGGAGGCATACACAGCTACGAGGCACGTGCGCTCGGACGGCGGGGCTCGGGGTGGGGCTTCGGGGGGAAGGGTAGGGGGAAGACGAACCACGTGAACGAGAAAAGCTGATGCCAAGGATAGGGAAGTAAGGAAGCAATAACTAGCCAGCCGCGACTTGTGAAGAAAAAGTCATCGCGATAATGTTTAATAGTCATAAAGATAGCGGAAAAAAACTACCTACCTCGCCGCCAAGACTAAAATAAAAAGGGGAAAAAAAGGAAAAAGCAGAAGAAGCCTCCTATAAGTATTCTAAAGGTAAGAAGGGGCCGGGCGGGTAGGAGGCTGACAGAAATTGCCATTTGCCTGCCTGGAGCTGAAAATAAAATAAAACCCAAATGTCTATCTATCCTTGTCTGTAGTCCTCTGTTGCGAAAGTAATCTAATAATCGTAAACTAATGGGCGGATATCCTTCATAAGGGGCCCAACACGAATCTCGCTCTCAGACAGTTGTCCTCCCTTCCCTACCTGGACCCGACTCCCTGGCCTCGCAGGTGCAGCTGGTACTCGAGTATTGTGACAAGGGGTGTCTACGAGAGGCGCTTGACGCGGGGATATTCTTTGGGCGTGAGTAAATAAACATTTGAATTTGAATTCTTATTGATGTTTTTGGATTTTTTTGAAATTTTGGATTTTAAATTTAATTTTGGATTTAATTTTATGTCGGGCGATATATGCTAAACATGTAGCTGATAATCTAATCATTTTCGCGGTGTCGTATTTGCCCCTGTCCTCCTTTTCGTCTCGGCATCATCTCTCCCCCCGCGGAGATATGATTCTCCCCCCACCCCCCGCTTGCATGTGATTCTCCCCTCCTGCAGAGGCGGGTCTTAACTTCGCTGCCATTCTCGACACGGCTGCGGATGTGGCCAAAGCGCTGCTACACCTCCACTTGAACGACGTGTTGCACGGGGGTGAGCCGCAACAGCTGCGTGCGTGGGGGCTTGGGGGGGGGGGTTTGCGTGGGGGCTGTGGAAGGGGAGGGAGAGGAGTGTGTGGTGTGTTTTGGAGGACGGGGGGTGGGGGAGAGGTGTGGGATAATGTAATGCTGCTTGGGTTTATCTTCTGCGGTAGCTTTGCTTCATTTCAGTTTAAAAGCGTGACTTCGTTCCTTTCTCCTCCCGTACTTGAGTGTTTTCCGTACGGCCGTACTCCTAAACAGATCTGAAGGCGGACAATGTGATGCTGAAATCTTGCGGGGGTGAAGGCAGGGGTATCGTGGCTAAGGTACGGCATCAAAAACCCGACACGCACGCATGCTGTGGTGCTGACGACGCATGCTCGTACACGTGTCGTGTGTCCGGTGCACTCGCAACGTAGTCATGATTGCTGTTTAGAAGCTCCAGCGCGGACACCCCTGCTGGCCCGTATGCCCAAATCTGTCCGTCTGTCTGTTTGTCTGCCTGTTCGTCTGCCTGTTTGTCTATCTGTCCATTTGTCCCCTTTCCCGGAGTTCCCTCAATGCGTCTCTTTCCTAATACGTGGCATTCTGTCGTACACAACCCACCTCCACACGTACCAACCGCATTCCCCACCTCTCCCCCCACCTCTCCCCCAGCAGAAGCAGCAGTTTGCGACTTTGGATGTCGGCAGCTCTTGTCTCTTCACTTGATTTTGCAAGTATTCCTCCCCTCTCCCCTCCCCTCCCCTCTCTTTGCAGGTCGCCGACTTTGGTTTGGCAATCAAGATGGACCACCAAAAAACACACGTGTCGGCCACCTTCCAGGGCACGCTCACGCATATGGCGCCGGGTGAGTTGGTTGGGGTGGTTGAGTGCGTTAGTCGGTTGGGTTGGTTGGCGGTGTATGGGAAGGGTGGAGTGGTCCAAGTAGGGGTATGAGGGGTAGCTGGGGTTGCGGAGAGTTGATGCGCTCTGGCAGGGTGACGTGTGCCCAGATGGACTGAGCTGCAAAGGCCGGAGGAGGAGGGAGGGCGGGAGAGAGGGAGAGAGGGAAGGGGGGAGGGAGAGAGGGAGAGAGGGAGAGAGGGAGAGAGGGAGAGAGGGAGAGAGGGAGAGAGGGAGAGAGGGAGAGAGGGAGAGAGGGAGAGAGGGAGAGAGGGAGAGAGGGAGAGAGGGAGAGAGGGAGAGAGGGAGAGAGGGAGAGAGGGAGAGAGGGAAGGGGGGAAGGAGAGAGGGAGGGCGGGGGAGAGGGAGGGCGGGAGAGAGGGAGAGAGGGAGAGAGGGAGGGCGGGAGAGAGGGAGGGCGGAAGGGCGGGAGGGGAACCGAGCAACCCGCGCAAGTCTAGGCGACCCTTGGGTTTGTTGGAGTAGTGGGCAATCTGGTTTGAACTAGGCAGCTTGAAGGCTGAAACCTCGTGCCCGTTTCTGGCAACCGCTTTAACCGATTCCGACGTCAAGTCGTTAACCGTTAGCCGTTCCTTTTAATGTGTCCCCGATAGTGGTGACCACCGCTCCGAAACCCGTTTGCCTCCTTCCCCCCTCCCCCTCCCCCTCCTCGTGATGCGCGCAGAGGTGTTGTTACACGGGCAGATGTC